>NC_081546.1:21248813-21291831 GCF_901000735.1 Corylus avellana
AGCAGAAGAAAAAAAAAAAAAAAAAAAGGAGAAGAGAAGAGGATTGAAGAAGAGAGATTTTTTATTTGAAGAAGCTCTGATTTGGTTTATTTTGATTTGATTTGAGAGATTTTTGATTTTTGATTTGAAGAGAAGAAGATCGAAGAAGGATAAGGTTTATTTTTTTATTTGAGTTTTTGATTCTTTGAAGATTTTTTGGGTTTGGGTTTTTGAAAATGGAGGAAAGAAGAGAGAGAGAGTGAAAATGGAGGAAGGAAGAGATCAGGGAGAGAGCTGGGGGGAGAAGAAAGTACTATTCCAGAATTAAAAAAATATTTTTAATTGAAAAGAAAAATCCAGAAAAGATTTTAAAAAAGAAAAATTATTTTTTAATAGTTTTAAATTTCCTGACGTGTCAAAATTGACACGTCAGGAAATTTAATATTATTAAAAAAAATAATTTTTCTTTGTTTAAATTTTTTCTGGATTCTTCTTTTTCAATTAAAAGCATTTACTGACGTGTCAAAATTTGACACATCAAAAAAAATTTTGATGTGTCAGAAAGTGACACGTCAGAATTTTTTTTTCATTTCTGACACCCATAATCTTAATGCCTAAGACACGTCAAAACTGACCTGTCAGGAGGATTTTCTAACGTGTCAGACCACCTGACACGTCAGAAAATGTAAGTCAGCAAAAATTTATTTTTTTGTAGTGTGAATTGGTAGGTTCTCTCATAACCTATGAGAGCAGGATATTCTCTTCCAAAGCTAAGAGCATAGCACTGAAAACCACAAAGAAGTAAAAGGAAGTGGTTCATGAATAATCGAGTGATGATGGGTCCTCTAACTATGAACCAATAGCTATGCTAACCAGGAACTTCCAGAAGTACCTGAAGAGTGTTAAATGGACTGGAAGAAGATCATCGGAGTGGCCAGTCAAAGGAGAACCTCAGAAGGATCCAAGAGATAAATACTGCAGAGACAAGAAAGCTCATTTTCCTCAATGCTATGAGTATCATGGATATGGTTACATCAGGGCTAACTGTGGAAACCTGAAGAATGCAAAAGAAAACATCATGAATGCATTCTTGAGTAATGAATCAGAGACAAATGACTCTGATGACTAAAAAGGGAAGAAAGTTGCCTGCATAGCATTTCTTGCTACCATTTAAGGTTCCAATGATTCTGTTTCAGCTGAGACAAATGGCAATGCTTATGAGGAGAATTCAGATGAAGAGTCAATGAAAGGCCACAGCCATATTGTGTCCCATGACACTCTTTTCAGAAATTGCACAAATGCTTGGAAGAAGTGCAAAGAAATCCTAAAACAACGGGCTGCAGCTGAAGAGGAAAATATCTCTTCAAAATCTGTTGGATTCGTCCTACAAGACTGAAAAATCTCTGAAGGTAAAGAATAAGTCATTAATGACCAAATTGTTTGATAGTGAAAAAATTTGTGTGAGTTTTCATGGTGAAAATTAGTTTCTAAGCAACAAAATGGATGGGATCCAGGGTTCGAAAGAGGCTCGGAAAGAGGAATCTCTTAATGAATCCCCTTCATCAAAATTGAATACCATACTAAGCATGCAAAAGCCCTTCGGCGACAAACATGAACTTGGTTATGATCAGAATGATTCTACTTCAAGAAATGCAGTAGCTTTGAAAAAATTAATTAATTTAGTCCCTGCCGCACATGCTTCTCATGTTGTACCAAGTAGCTCTGATGTAATTGACAAGGGTGAGGGTAGAATGACATCTAAACCTCCTCCTTTTATAGCAATGAAAAGGTTCAGCGGAAAAATCCCACATGCTTCTACAAGGAGAACTCATTTTCAAAGGAAAGTTCCCATTTGTCATTTTTGTGGCAAAAGAGGTCATATCCGACCTTACTGCAACCAACTTTCTCAGAAATCTCCAATTAGAAAGACTTCTAATGATTATGAGATTGAGACTGACAATGATCCCTTTTTAATCAAATCATTTTTTTTTATGCAGGACATTACCTTTAGGTTGGACAAACTTGAAAGTAATCAAAATCTGTTCTAGGAAGAGATGGGGTTACATGGCTAGTTCTTCTTGCTTACTGTGATATTTTGTGTTGTAGCTCATGTATTGTGTATTGCAGCATTTCATTTATGATTGTTCTTGATGGCTCTTCTTGTAAATTTTCTTTGTTCAAATGATCCTTGGGTTAAGACAACATCTCATCTCCTTTGTTTGTGCTTCATTTTGTTAAAATGAGTTGCTTATTTTGTCTATATTGACTCTATGAGAACACGGTTGATCTTATTTCTTTCGTTTGAAGTCATTCCTGAGTAAGTATTTTGGTTGTCAATCTGTAAAAGGCATTTCCCACAAAGCACAAGTTTCAAAACTAGGATACATCCTTCACTTAGTGTCTCATGTCTATTCAGTTTGAAACTCTGTTTTTGACCTTTTGCAAATTGACCCCATATGTCTGAATTCTCAAATATTCTTGGCATCACCTCCTTCAATGACAAGCAAATTGATCAAAGATCATGTGTGTCTTCATAACTCATGTTTCATCTCAAAATCAGTTGGCGAATATTTTCACTAAGGGCCTTGGATTTAGGGACTTCAGTAGGCTACTCTGTAAGATGTATGTCAAGGACATTTGTCATCCTTGACAATTGTCCTTGAAGGGGAGTATTAAGAGAGAGTGCAGGCAAGTACGCTCGAGCTAGGTATCGGTCGTAGTACCAGAGAGGATACAAGCCGAGTGCGCTCGAGCGCAGATCGGTCGCAGTATCAGAGAGGAGTTTTTATATGCACGTGAACGAATGTGGTTGCTTGTTGTAAATCTGTTGTTGACTTGTTACAATCAGTTGGAGTTAGTTATTAGTTGTTATAAGCATGTTAAGCTTATAATCAAGTGTATAAATACTACTTCATGTAACTTGCAACATTTAAGTTGAATATATCAGAGAATTCATTCAGTCTCTGTTTTTCATCTGTTCTTTAGTTTTCTTCCCTCTTCTTTGCATTCTTTTGTTATGAATTTCAAAGTTTGACAGGGAGTGTGATTGAATTGAATTTATTTGGGTTTGTTTTGATGGAATTGTTTTTATAGTTTCTAGTAGTAGCTGGATGTAACAATAGAGTGTTGTCTTTGTGCAGGTCATAAAATATTTGATTTCAGTACCAAGAATAAAAAGAGAGGCTAGTACCAAGAACAAGTATGGTTACACAGCTTTAGATATCTTAGAGGCCTCTCGCATCTTAAAAAAAGAGGCTAATTTGATGAACAAGCATGGTAACACAACTTTAGATGTCTTAGACACCTATGACATCTATCTAAGAGATTTTAAATGTGCTGAAATAAAAAAACATTCTAAATGAAGTTGGTGTCAAAAGATCAATTGATGATCAATCATGGCTTAGGAGAAGGTGGGGGTGTATTTGTTATTCATTAGGTAAACACTTGAAACACCAAGGAAATTGGATCGACGAAACACGTGGCACTTTGATGGTTGTGGCCACTATGATGGCAACCATGGCTTTCCAAGTCAGGGTCAGCCCACCAGGTGGCGTTTGGAAAGAAGATGCAAAAACAATAGAGAAAGGTAAATATTGTTTGGTAGATAATATATGTGAAGCTGGTACATCAGTTTTATCTTATTCGTGGCCAGAAGAATACCAATTCTTGTTAAAATTCAATACCACCTCTTTCATTGCATCTGTGTTATTTTGATTATCAAAGCATTAGTTTATAATATTATTGGTGCGATATCAATTATATTTCAATGCAACTAAAAATTCATAAAACTCTAAACATTCTAAAAAAATACAACGCAGGTACGGACGATAGTGAGACACAGCCCCCAGAAGACATGACTGGTGGGACAGGTGCCATGGATGACCCGCAGCCCAGTGACCCTACTCCCTCCGGCTGGTTAGGTCTTCGGCAAGTCCGGACGATAAGTAAGTGTATATGCCCAAAATACAAATATATAAGTCTTAATTACTTGTAGTTAGTATTCAATTCGAAATAACTTACATTGGTAATTTTTAATATGTTAGGTATCGATCCAGATGGAAACACATGTTTAGAGGTGTTCACCATTCTTGACTCGCACAGGTTGCCGGGGGTCCCCGTTGGCAAAAGGATTGTACTGGAGTAAAATACTTCATGGCAGCCCATCGGATTTAGCGCTATGAGGTTTAGACGAATGACCGGTAAGGTCGTAAGGAGAGGAAATTATGTCCGAATATGGGGCGACTGAATGAAGGTACCGGAGCGTACGAAGGAGGATATATGGGACGCCTTGATGGTATGTGTATTTTATTATGTCAAACACTCCTAATGCATGTATATATACATTCTAAGTTGTACATATATATATGTGTGTTTATATGTATATACATATATACATATATTTTTGGTTTTTTTAATTTATCAATTTTGAACTTGTGCAGGTAGACTTTTTTGTCTCGCCTGACTGCAATATGGTTGCCGTAAAGAAGGACGTGTTTCAAGATATGGGTACCAAGCTGAGGACTTGGAGGCATGAGTTAAAAAAAAGTTCTTGCCATTCTGACGGATGATACTCCGGACATTGTACGGGCGAGAGTGGGGCAAGAAAGGCTTTCCGAGTACAACACTGTTGACTTGGAGATCTTGTTGGATAAATGGTGTAGCAAGAAGAACCAGGTAGGTCATGATTTATACTACAATTTTGTGTAGTTTCATTAATTGTAATTGTATTAGTATTAACACATTAAGAATGTTAATTGTGTAGGAGTATGCTGCGTATATGAAGAGCTTGCGAGCATTGAACAATACACCCCATTGCACCGGGTCGAAGAGCTACGCGAGGGTAACACATGAGGAGGTATGTGTGTAATTTACCCTATACTTATAGATGTAGACATTTGATATATATATATATATATATATATATATATATATATATATATATATATATATATATATATATATATATATTTATTTATTTATTTATTTAAACATATCTATATGTTCTATTTTTACGGCAGACCGTAAGTGTCGGCACTCCTCCTACATGAGCACAGTCTTACATCCGCAGACACAAGAAGAAGGATTGTCGATATCCGAATGACATAGTTAATGAGAGATGTGTATGCTACTCACTTTTCATATGTTGTTTTGCTTATATATGTGTGATAATTTATTTGTGATTAACCGTGTATGACCCACTGACCCAATAATTAATGTAACATACAGGAGAGGATGGAGGAGCTTATACCCACTGACCCTGCAACATCGTCGAGCGTGACAGAGGGGACGGTCAGGTGGGCACCAAACAACGCGTATGCCCAGGTGCTTGGAAATAAGCCTGAGTACACTGGTAGGGTTCGGCAGGTTGGACCGAATATTCTACCTGTACAGGGCACCATACACTCATACTATACACCGTCATAGGCACGGTCACAAAACACCGGGCACTTCGCGGTCTCACAAGAACTTCTTGACAAAGAGCTTGAGGCTGAGAGGGCACAACATAAGGCACAGATGGATGCCTTGTTGGCCGCAGAGTGGGAGCAAATAGATGCGTGTTTGGCCACAGAGCGGGAGTAGACAGCTGTGCGGGTAGCTCTGCAAGTGGTAGAGCAAGTGGTTGCGTAGATGGCTGCGAAAGATGCGCAGTTGGCTGAAAAGGAGGCTCAAATGGTGGTGCATCTTGCGAAAAATGAAGCTCAAATCACAGCAATGTTTGAGGCCCGTTTTTGCCAGCTCGAGGAAATGATGCGGTCGAGCTCCGCGCCCGAGGTCACTCAATACAACGGAGCGCTAGACAGAGCTTCCCTACCCTTTGTGATTGTGAGATCGTCGGTCGATAGTGGATCAGCTAATGACATTTTTTAATGGTCAATGTGGTTTTAGAACTGTCCCTACATATATGTGCACTTCTAAATTTAGAGTTTGGATATGTTGTAGTGATTCTCAGTAATGATGTTGCAAATCCTGTTGAATTTGGTTTATATCATGGTTGGTTTGGTGGTAGATGTGGGTTAGAGTTTTGCATTTGAAGTGTTTGGTATTGTGAGATGGACCACTATGGTCCTTGTAGAATGTGATGTCCATTTGATTTGATTATGAAAATATGTTGGGGGTGTAGATATAAATCTGAATTTGTTGAGTATGATGACCTTTGTTTACATAGTGACATTGCTCAATGATTAAGACTTGCTAATATTCAAGAATATTGTTTGGTGATTGTTTGTTTTATCATTTGCAGCTAGTGGCTATCATGGAGAGGATGCTATTTATATCGATGATGACTTGGATTGAACAAATGGTTTGCCATTCGCACTTGGTGTACATAAGTTATTTTGTTGATGTAATTGTATTTGTGATAGTTTTCTTGATGTATGTAGTTAGATATATATGATAACAGAGATAGTTTTATTGGTGTATATGTCTTTATTTGTGGTTGGTGTATAGTTTTATTGGTGTATAGTTTTTGTGGTTGGCCATTCGCACTTGGTGTATATGTCTTTATTTGTGTATTGAAGCTGATAGTTTTATTGGTGTGTATGTCTTTATTTGTGGTTGGTGTATAGTTTTTGTGGTTGGCCATTCGCACTTGGTGTATATGTCTTTATTTGTGTATTGAAGCTGGTTTTGGTTGATAGTTTGTTAGATGTACATCAAACTTGTATGTCTGTGATCGACATTGATGGGTATGAATTATGTTATTTGCATGGATCGATGGATATGTATTATGTTATTTGCATGGATCGATGGATAAATTGTATATCAAGTTATAATCCAAAATTCGGGTACAACCTCGAAAAAATTCAAAAATTATATAGGGAGAGGAAAAAAAACAAAATTTAAAATTAACCATTTTTTTGACGTGTCAAGTTATGACATGTCACAATTTTCTGACATGTTAAAACGTTTGACACGTCAGAAATTTTCTGAAGTGCCATTTTCTGACACGTCAAAAAATTTCTGATGTGTCAGAAAATGCCACGTTAGAAAATTTTTTGACGTGTTAAATATGACTCGTCAAAAAATTTGTTGACGTGGCAATTTGACATATCAAAAAATTTTGACGTGTTAGAAAATGGCACGTCAAATTTTTTTTTTTTTTTTTTTTTTGCTATTTTTTGACACGTCAAAAAATCACCATTTTTGACACCCATAATTTTAACGCCTGATACGTCAATAATGACACGTCAGTAAATTTTAGTGACGTATCAGACCACCTAGCATGTCAAAAACTGCTTGTTAGAAAAAAAAATCCATTTTTTGTAGTGCTTGACAATGAAAACAAAGAGAATGAAAAGGGCAAGTAATGGACGTCTTATTTCTTTCTTTCCCTTCTTAAAACGTAGTCATGCATTCACACAGCACAGGTCCTTCAACAAGTTGTAATTAGGATAATGACATATACATGGCTATATATATATATATATATATGAAGCAAAAATTGTATATTAAAATTAGAAAAAAGTACTTCTTGGTGTTCTCTTGGTTATGCATGAATATTATTTTCTAAAAACGCAGAAAAATAACTTAACCCACCGGTCCTCAGAAAAAAAAAAAAAAAAAAAAAATCCAATACCATGAGGAATCGTAACATTCCTCTTAAAACTATAGATTAAGCCGGAGTGCGTGGTCCACGCCCCGATGCGTGACGGTCGAAAGAGGCAGTAGAGGAGTTCGCCGGACAGCTAGAATGCCATTGATGGTTGTGGAAAGGCGTGTGTCTGGTTGGGGCTAATGGAAAGAAGTGGATCTGACTTTAAAAAAGTCAATCTTCAAGCCTACACAGATCCGGCCGATGACGCGATGGAGGAGGTGTTCCATGGCAAGGGGGAAGCGGGGGAAGGCAACTCATTGCTGCTGTTGCTGTTTCTTGAGGATCAGGGATAGATCGTCAAAGACGATGGATAGATTTAGATGGATAGTGAGTTCTCTCATAAAGAGAGAAGCTCAAAAGGAAAAGGAAGGAAACACATGAAAGAAGGGTGGGAGGAGGAGGGAACCCAGAAGGATTGCTAGCTTGAGGAGTACCTTTTGCCCATTGGCCTCTTAGATTTCTATGGCAAGGGGCCAAAATTGTGAACAGCTAGGGAAAATAGTTAAAACATGCTGATTATACCTTGTGTAAATTTTTTTCTAAACAAATGGATCGCCAATTAATCCTAATAGAATTGAATGAGTAATGAACATATATTTCAATAAATAGCCTAATGATAAAGATTACAATGAGATTACCCAAACCTTACTCCAAACAACTTCTTTCTTATCAATGACTTGATCAGATTTTTATTCTAAAATACCTAACCCAAATTCTGATCACGACAATTTTTCTCTTAGACATTAGGCAACTTCTTCACCATCCAAGAGAGTGGGCGAATTATGTGAGTCACAATAACAATCCCTGAAAAACTCTAAATAGATAAATATCACAATTTTATGCGGAATTAACGAATATTTAAATCTAAGCAAACAATCACCAAAAACAAGTAAAATCAACCACAAAGATTTTGGTAGCGAAGAGAAAACCTTTTAAAAAACGCTCTAAAAGTAAAACCTCTCCGAGGCAGCCAAACCCAGGAAATTACTATCAGAAGATTATCCAGAGATTACAGACACTAGGAACACTTACAACCCTTTGCAAGATCTTGGCTCTGTAAGATTGACAAGCCTCCAACTTGTCTCCTCGCTCACAATCTTCTTCAACGTGATTCTCCTTTATCGGACCCTTCCGATAGACTTCAATTAAGCACACAATCAAAACTAACAAAAATCCTCTAAGAGGAATCAATTTGGCTCACAACAAAATAATCACTCAAGCACAGCCTCACACGAACTCTCTGGGGGTGAAAATCCATGCCTTTCTCTTCTATAATGATGTATATATACCCCCAACAAAACCCTAGACCTAACTCACTTAAAATCACGTTTTTCGGCCTAAAACTTACGGGGTGTCCGGACAGATTAATGGGCTGTCCGGACAGGGCTTTGTGGAGCAGAAACAGAGTTTCTGGAAATGCAGTCCGGACCCGGGGAAGGCCTGTCCGGACAGGGCATGCAATGGGTGAAACAGCATTCTGAAAATGCTGTCCAGCCTTGATGAATAGCTCCGATCGATGGGCGTTTGTGGTCCGATTGAGCTGAAATTTTGCAGGGACGTTCATAACACATGAATCTAAATTATGAACGGTGGAGATTGGATTCTAAGCATTCTATATCAGTGTTTGAGCCTGTGAACTGTAGCCTCTGTATTTTGAAACTGAATTAAGCCAACACAAGAACTAACAAACTCCCCCTTTGGCAATTCAGTGACAAAACCAAAATGCTGAGCGAATCCCATCATCTCCCCATATTTACTTCCCCTTTTTGTCACAGAATGATAAAAGGTTTTCATGTTTCCTGAAACACTTCACAAAATACATCAAGGCATATGTGGAACAAGAAGACATAAATAAAACTCATGATAAAAAAAAAACATGACATAGAATGCATGATCATAAAGAAACATCAGCAAAAGTCCCCCTCAATGTATGACTCAATTAACAACAAGAAACTGGAAATGCAAAACATGTTTCTCTCCCTCAAAAGTCAAATGAACACACATGATATACACATCAGTGACTCATGTATTGCACAATGAATATTCCAAACATGCTCCAAATATGCAAAATATACATGAGACTAGAAATGGCAAGAAACTCATATTGCTTAACCCAAGCAAAGAAAATGTTCTATTCAACCCATGCTTGTGTGGTGTGTGTGTAAGCCATCCAAAGAGAAAAATTTTCAACTTACAAAATGAGGAGAAAGTTTCACCACCATGAGGTTTTGACAAGTATATCAAATCAAAAGTCAAACATTATCATACTAGGGCCTAGCCACTCTCATCCTATACATTTCTCTTTGTAAAACATTTTGCACAAGTTTGACACAGTGAAATAAATTCCTTTGGAATATGATTTTTTGATTTTATTTGTTTCACTATTTTGTTTATTTTTCTCTTTGAGAAAGTGTCCTTAAACTTTTGGTGCTTATCACAAAAGAGAAAGCAGGAATTTTTAAGCCCTAGGTTCAACTAGCATATGGTCAATTTGAAAAATATGACTAGTCAAAAACCTCATATGGTTACCTAACAGACCTCACAAATAAAGTGAAACAAAACCTCAATTTAAGCTTAAATGTGCACAAGAGATAAAGCATAGGCAAAATGTACCACATAAGCTCAGGCTTTAGGTAACCACAAAAACAAGTCCATTGACACAAATTTTCATCTCATGCATATTAAGAACATTCCAAGACGCAAGGAATTAAATTCATAAAAAGCAACATGAGAAATTAATGAACTATCTAGGTGCATATGACAAAATAAAGAGAAGAAAAAAAAAAAACAACCAAAGTAAAATATTTTTGTCTTTTTGTTATTTTTCACAAAAGAAATGCACACAAACAAAATACAATTTCAAAACAAAATAAAACAAAAATGCAATGAAACAAGAAAAACAACATGCTCAATGATATGCAAAGATATGCAAGAAAATCAATCCTAGGCATTTGGGTGACTCACCTAACATAAGGTGAGATCATCACCACTCCCCCTCAAGGAGTGAATGGTATCATCCTTCCTAACCCAAACTTGAGAAATCTTAGGTCTAGACTTATGACTTTGCTCAAACTTGTCTAGCCTAGATAGCACTTCTCTCATCATTATGACCAAACCCTCACTTTCTTTCCTAGAATAGGAATTTTCATTTATATGCAAATGAGGTTTCAAATTAAAACAGTGAGGTCGAATGTGACCCACTTTGCCACAGTGATGACATGTAGGGACAAACCTTTGAGAAGGTAATTTCCTAGGAGGATGCACGACTCTAGGTGTAGGGTAAGATGCATGAGGCTCAATGTAGATTTTCTTACCTTTCTTACCTTGAGGAGTTGGAGCAACTACTTGCTTTTCTTCACTTGAAGATTCTTCTACTTTCACTGGTTTAACAAAAATAGTCTTTGAAGTAGAAGCACGGTTAGAAGACAAAGAAGCAGTTTTATCAAATCCTAAGCCAAATCTATCGCTAGAATGCTTTTGAATATGCAACATTTTATCAAGCTTTTCACTAGAGAATTTACTCAAGTGATTTCTAGATGCAATTAGATCATTTTGAAGGGATTTATTTTTAGCAATTAACACATGATTTTCAGATTTGAGAGTATTGCAAACAACATGTGAATTACTCAAAGATTTCAACAAATTATCTCTTTCAAGCTCAAGATTCTTAACAATTTTCAAGTTAGTATTTCTAAGCATAGAAAACTTTTCCATTAAATTGTTAAAGGAGGTTTGAAGATCATTAACCCTATTTGATTCATTATTAGAGGCAGACTAAACATCTGATTGATTAGAATCATCAGAATCATAGGATGCAACAAAAGCCATATAATTAGGAGTTTCTTCCTCATCGGTGTCACTCAAGGTAATATTGAAGGCTTTTTGGTCTTTTAGCTTATTATTCTTGAGATTAGCACAATTATTGCGAACATGACCATAGCCAGAACGCTCATAACATTTTGGACCACGTGGGTCTCTTTCATTTCTTTCCTGAGTACTTCCTTTTTGTTTTCCAAATCTCTTGAAAGTTCTATGTTCATTCTTATAAAACTTTCTAGCTATCAAGGCAAGTTCCTCATCATCTGGCGATTCCTCATCAGATAACTCATCAGAATTCTTCCTAAGAGTTTTAAGGGCAAGATCCTTATTTTTCCTAGGTTGAGGCAAAGAAAACTCATAAGTCTGAAGGGCACCAACTAACTCTTCTATCCTCATGGTTTCCAGATTAGTGCATAACTCAATGGTTGTTACCTTCATTCTGAATCTTTCAAGGAGTGATCTTATGACCTTTCTAATAATCTTAGTGTCAGAAACTTTCTTTCCTAGATTTATCATGGAATTTCTAATTTCACGAAGTTTACCAAAGAAATCATTAAATGTCTCATCCTCTAACATTTTAATTTCCTCAAACTTAGAAACTAACATTTGAAGTTTTGAAGCTTTAACAAGATTTGTTCCTTCATAAGTAGTTTCTAGGATCTCCCATGCATCTTTGGCACTATCACAATTTGAAATTCTGGAGAACTCAGTTTGTGAAATTGCCAAGCATAGAGCATTCATAGCTTTGTCATTTGCCATATGAGTTTGTTTTTCAACATTAGACCATTCAACTGTTGGCTTATCTGGAGCTTTAAATCCAGATTCAATGACATGCCAAACATCAATAGATTTGAAGAAAAATCTCATACGGGACTTCCAATAGCCATACTTTGATCCATCAAAATGAGGCACGGTGTTAAGGGTTTGAGACATCTTAAACAAGAAACAAAGATCACCCTGGAATTTAATCCTTCACGGAGAGAACCCGCTCTAATACCAATTGAAAAACTCTAAACAGATAATATCACAATTTTATGCGGAATTAACAGATATTTAAATCTAAGCAAACAATCACCAAAAACAAGTAAAATCAACCACAAAGATTTTGGTGACGAAGAGGAAAACTTTTAGAAAATGCACTAAAAGTAAAACCTCTCCGGGGCAGCCAAACCCAGGAAATCACGATCAAAAGATTATCCAGAGATTACAGACACTAGGAACACTTACAACCCTTTGCAAGACCTTGGCTCTATAAGATCGACAAGCCTCCAACTTGTCTCCTCGCTCACAATCTTCTTCAACGTGATTCTCCTTTACCGGACCCTTCCGATAGACTTCAATTAAGCACACAATCAAAACTAACAAAAATCCTCTAAGAGGAATCAATTTGGCTCACAACAAAATAATCACTCAAGCACAGCCTTACACGAACTCTCTGGGGGTGAAAATTCGTGCCTCTCTCTTCTATAATGATGTATATATACCCCCGACAAAACCCTAGACCTAACTCACTTAAAATCACGTTTTTGGGCCTAAAATTTATGGGGTGTCCGAACAGGTTAATGGGCTGTCCGGACAGAGCTTTGTGGAGCAGAAATAGAGTTTCTGGAAATGCGGTCCAGACCCGGGGAAGGCCTGTCCGGACAGGGCATGCAATGAGTGAAACAACATTTTGGAAATGCTGTCCAGCCTTGATCAATAGCTCCGATCGATCGGCGTTTGTGGTCCGATTGAGCTGAAATTTTGAAGGGACGTTCATAACACATGAATCTACATTATGAACGGTGGAGATTGGATTCTGAGCATTCTATATTAGTGTTTGAGCCTATAAACAGGAGCCTCTGCATTTTGAAACTGAATTAAGCCAACACAAGAACTAACAATTCCAATCAATTGTAGTATTAGGTCCAACTTGAAAAAACTATATGAAAGTTCAGACTGGGTCACCAAAGTCACTGCATATAGATAGGCAAGTGTCATGGACACGACTGAGATACTCATGGATAACGTCAAAAACCACATAAAGAAGTTGGTCGTAAGAGGAAATCCACTAATGACCAAAACTATGACGCATACAGATGTAATGAAAGAGGCGGTATTTGCAAGATATGAAGAATGAGTACTCATTTGAAAATTTGGAATAAGATAAAACTGTTGTGCCGGCTGCACAATTATCATATACCCCACAGTTGAAACCATTGGTGGAATTAGATGTATTTTGTTGCCAAACGCCACCTGGTGGATTGATCCCAGCTTGGAAAGCCATGCTTGCAATCATAGTGGCAACTACCATCAATGTGCCACGTGTTTACTCGATCCAATTTTCCTGGTTGTTCAAGTGTTTTACTAATGACGAACAATCATACTCCCAACATATTCTAAACCTTGATCGAGCTGGTTGCTTAGACTGTGCTAGTCCTGCTTCATCAATAGTAACAATACCACTCAGTGTTAGTGGTAGGGAAGAATTTAGATCAGTAGATCTTCTGACACCGGCTTCCTTTAAAATGTTTTGGATTTCAAAACATTTAAAATCTCTTGGACGGATCTCTAAGACATCTAAAGCTGTATAACTAGTTTTGTTCATGGAATTAGCCTCTTTTTTTATTTCCACCAACGAAAGTAAGTACTTTATGGCCTGCACAAACACAACACTATTGTTTCATCCAACTATACTGCGACAAACTTTAAAAGCACTTCAACCAAAAAAAAGAAAAGAAAAAAACCAAATAAATTTAATTTAGCCACATTAAATGATTTTTTTTTTACTTATTCTACAAATATATCTTCTTCCAATTTTAAACATTGAGTACTAATTTATAAATACAAATAAACTTTCGTACAAGCAAAAAAAAAAAAAAAAATTCTAGGAGAGTAGCCATAGAGATATTGCTAACGCACCTTCATTTCTTTGAACATCACAGCTAAATGCAATATGGAGTTACCATCGTGGTCTTTGGAGTTGAGCAATTCATCACAATCAGCTGATTCCACTAGCAGCGTTAAAGCATCCAGATGACTATATCAAAAACACACAAGTGCAATATATTGTCTCCATTGAGATCATTCAATTGGATGGACTCTCGTCGAGCAATAATTAACTCTTTTATGATCTCTATTCGTCCTCTCAATGCAGCTAAGTGGAGAGGAATTCTCCCATCTTGATCATGAGCTAAGCAAACATCTGCATTTGCTTGCAACAATGCTTGTACAATCTCTGTGTGGCCCTCAGCAGAAGCCAAGTGAAGAGGGGTTCGTCCGAGCGAGTCCACCTCTTCCGCAAGTTTAGGTTTCTTGCTGACAAGGGACTTTACAAAATTCTAGGTGGCCAAGCAAAGTTGCTATGTGTAAGGGGGTCTCATTCTAGATTGTTAGTGAAATTTGGATATGAGATAAATTTAAATTTTGAGAAACCCAATTATGTTGTGTCACATCAGTTTGTAAAAGTTTTTTGGTAAAATGTATTTGTAAGCCTATCATTTTCCTTGTGTGTTTTTTCTTCTCTCTTTTTATGTCTTCATCAGGGTTATGTTATCAAACTCCAAAACATTTGAGATATGTTGATACTATGATAGTCATGTGTCAAGATGTAGAGTGGTTTTGTTTTTTTTATAGCTAGACGTGGCATGGGTGGCTATGAAAGTACGAAATTCAGCCTTTGAGAAAGAGAAAGCTTTGTGTCTCTCCGTCTCTCTACTTCCCTCTTGAAACTTCCCAAGAAAAAGGGGAATTTCGGTGGAAGACATGAAGAGAAGAGGAAATTATATAAGAAACAGATTCAGAATTTCAAGAGGAAGACACAGATTCAGAAGAAGAAGAAGAATTAGAAAATAGGAATTTCAGTGGAAGATAGGAAGAGAAGAGGAAATTAAAGAAATAGATTCAGAATTTCAAGAGGAAGAAACAGATTCAGAAGAAGAGGCTTCTTTTTGGTCCTCCAATCAAAGAAGCTTCGAGTCGCTTTGGTCCCAAAAAGAAAAGAGAATTATTTGTTTTGAATGGGAGGTCATGGCCAAAGAGAGAAGAAAAAAAACACAAATAGACTTAACGTAGTTTATTTTAATTCATGGTAGTTTATTCTATGGGTAATTATTTTTTCCCCCATTAACTACAACGCATTATCATTTTGCCATCATAAACTGCCAACTGTATCACCCGACCTTATCAAACTATCATTTTGTACCCAAAAGCCCCCTTCCCATTAGTCAAAGGGGGTTAAAATAGACAAATATTCTCTTTTAAATGCTAAATCTAATTAAATGACAGAAATACCCCCAACTAAAAAATAAAAACAAAAAATATAAATATATAAATTAAATTTTTTTTTTAAAAAAAGAAAAACAAAAAATATGGCCATCCAGGGGTGGCTCGCTTGCCACCCCTAAGGTGGGGTGGCTGTTGGGCCACCCCCGACAACCACCACCAGCCATATCTAGGGGTGGCGCGCGGCCACCCCAGCCTCCATGGGCTAGGGGTGGCAGCGAGCCACCCCTAGCTACCTCTAGGGGTGGCTCGCTGGCCACCCTCTCCCCCAATCGGCAGCCACCCCAATGGGCCGCCACCCCTAGCCACCTCTAGATTTTTTTTATAAAAATAATTTTTATATTTTTATATTGGAAGAAAAAAATTAAAATTGTTGACCGTCTTTTTTAATCCATTTGACTTACGGAATGGGGCTTTTGGATACAAAATGGTAGTTTGATAAGGTCGGGTGGTATAGTTGGCGTTTATGGGGGCAAAATGACAATGTGTTGTAGTTGATAGGTGAAAAAGATAATGACCTTTTTATTTTTTTATTTTTTTTAATTAACGGTAGTTTATTTACTTTTTTTATTTTATTTTAATTCAGGATAGTTTCACGGTGGATTTCTTCTAAGGGTTAAAAAAACCCTTGGGCGAAATACTGGTCGGTAGACAAAACTACTGCAAATATGCAGTAGTTTTGTGTACTGCAAGTAAGCCGAATCCATTAATAATTACTTGCTAATAGAAGTTCATTAATTATACCGCTATTGTAAATTAAAATTATATAATTAATCTTATTAATTGAACCTTTAGCCTTTTTTTTTTTTTTTTGAAACGAATACTTGTATTCATTAAACTGTAATAAAACGATCTATGGATCACACAGTAGAAAGGGTGTGTTCCTTACTTACAATATCACAAATACTTGGTGGAATATTCTCCAACCAGGTAGCGTTTGTGACATGGGCGGTAGCCTACTTTGCTAACATGTGAGCAGCAACATTGGCATCCCTCAAAACATGGGCAAATTTAACACTCTTCATTCTTCTCATAGCTAGGTGAATGCCTTCAATAAAATGCCCAAAGCAACTGCAGCTTGGTCCTTCTACATCAATAGCTTTAATGACTACTATTGCATCCAAGCCCAATTCCTTACAAAAGAGAATAGCACTCAGGGCTGCAAATGCTTCCACTGTATTAGGATCCACCCTAAACTCCTTTGTTAAGCTCCTTGCCGCCACAAAGTCCCCATTCGAATTCCTGGCAATAAGGCCCAAACCAATACGTCCCTCCTTTACATTCACTGGGGCATCCTAGTTCATCTTTATTACGTCCGCAGATGGGGGAAGTGATGAGTGTCAAATATTGTATATTTGAGCGACTTAACTTATGTTTGTTAAGCTCTTAGTTTTGTTATTTTCTGATTTTTTTGGATAGTTTTGGTGTTTTAGTGTTTTGCAGGTCATTGAGAGAAAATTGTGGCTTGAAGGTGGGAATTGCAAGGAAGTTGAAGTCCTCTAGAAGAGCGATTGAGCGCACAGTCTAGCGATCGGGCACACTGCGCTCAAGCCCATGCAAGGCACGCTCGAGCGCACGCCTGCACCACAGAAGATCTGATGAAATCCCGAGTGCACTCGAGCACACCTATGGTGCGATCGAGTGCACTCGCTCTAACCTGGCAGCACCAAAACCCTAGTTTAGGTTATAAATAACACATTTTTCTCTTGTAAAACATGAATTTGGAGGTGCCGTTCTCTGACTATTGTGGAATTTTCACGGTTTTCGAGCTCCCATTTTGCGTTCTTTTGTAAGTGTGATTAATTTTATGTTTTCAACTGAATTCATGATGTTGTGTTTAGTCATGAGAGGCTAAATCCTTCCACTAAGGTTGAAGATGATGCTTCGTCATTGATAAACTCGTATATTCTCGTATTTTGTTCATACAATACTGACTTTGAATAAGAATGTTGTAGTTTTCCATTCAATTGGTTGATTTATATCTTTTAATTGAATGTTTTGAACTATTATGTGTTGGAGTTGGATATTTAATGTGTTTCATTCTTTGGATACATCAAATCATTCAATTGAAATCGGATATCCGTTGTGATTCGTTAATCAAACGGATACATAGGATGATTTAATTTCAATTAGATATTTGTTGTGATTTGTAAAAAATGGGTGGATTCATTGAATGATTTAAACTATATTTTTGTAAAACATCGAACAACATTTTGAGCATAATAGTTTGTCGGTTGTATGAGCAAATACAAGAATATAGAGTTAAGATTTGGCGAAGTGAATTTTGAAACCTTAGTGTTTTCTACCATTTGATTTCATCATTTTCTTTAGTTTATGTTTTATTTTGCACGACAAAATCACAAACTTCGAAACTAGGTTAAAACATAATTTAGTTTAAATTAGAAATTGGTTTTTGCAACCACAAATCCTTGTGGATCGACCTCGCACTTGAACACACTTTATTGCAAATGACTCGTGCGCTTGTGAGTACAATTAAATTTGTACATCAGGAAGCCACTTAGGAATATTACGTTCCAGTGCAGGAGGGTCTACCAACCTCTCTCCTTGGTTTGCCCTCTGGAAATCATCCAAAGATGTTTGTGCTTCAGGTAGAAGTTGGGTGGGGTGGGTAAAGATTTCCCCATGAACCACAGAGTTACGTTCGAGCCATATACGCCTCGCCGTAACAGCAAAACGCTCAAACGCCTTACTGTCACATCGATCTAGCACCATCCTAACAACATTGAGGAAATCGATACCAGTGCAACCACCTTTTTGAATTTTAGCTGGACCACCTCCCCATACATCTGACGACGAGGAACAGCTCCATAATATGTGCACAACCGTCTCCTCCTCTACCTCACAGATAGGACATACTTTACTTTGGCTCACACCTTTTTTAGCCAAGTTAACCTTAGTAAGAAGGAGGATATTTAATGCTCTCCACATAAACATCTTGGCCATGTTAGGGACCTGCATTTTCCAACAAATCTTCCACATTTCGTTGCTATAGTTTGTCACAGAGCATCCACTGCGCTTTTTGGCCTAGTTTTCCATCTCCAGGTTATAGGCGCTTTTGACAGAAAAAACCCCATTTTTTGTGCATCGTCATATTAATCGATCCTTAACCGGTAGGGGAGTAATGGGGATAGCTTTAATCACCAAAGCTTCATTTGGTAGGAACATCTCATCGAACTTATCAGCTCTCCATTGCTTGGTGTCGGGATCTATTAGCTCAGCAACCCATGTCTGTACATCTAGGCTACCTCTCGAAGATTGTACTTGAAAAGAAGTTGGAGTCGGGATCCATTTATCTCCCCATACTCTAATATCCCGTCCAATCCCTTACCCTCCATATGAGTCTGTTTTGTAAAGCATGTTGTGCTACCATTAAGCTTTGCCAAGCAAAGGAAGGCCTGTTTCCCATTCCTGCCTCCAAAATTGTACAAGATGGATAGTACTTGGCCTTGAGAATTCTTGCTGCCAAAGACTTCGAACACTGCAATAATCGCCATATTTGTTTTGCAAAAAGTGCTTTGTTAAAAGCCACCAAGTCACGAAACCCCAAACCTCCATTGGACTTTGAAGTACCCATTTTTTTCCAACTCATCCAACAGTATTTTTGATGTATTCTCTTTGTGCCCCCACCAAAATCGCTACATCATCCCTTGAATTTCTTTGAACAAAACAATCAGGAGCTAAAAAACACTCATGCAATAAGTAGGTATTGCCTGAGCTATCGCCTTAATTAGGATCTCTTTCCCAGCTTATGATAAAAACTTCGTCTTCCAATTGTTGAGGCATGTCCATACTCTATCCTTAATACTTTTGAAGCCTGTGACCGTGATTTCCCCACCACTGTCGTAAGTCCCAAGTACTTGTCATAGTGTTGAGTTGTTTGTAAACCCTATAATTGTGAAATCTCAGCCTGCTTCTCCGGAGTTGTATTGCGGCTAAAGAAAATAGATGTCTTTTCCTTGTTCAGTTTCTACCCTGATGCCGCTTCATCTTTCTCCAGCAGCTTCGTTAACCTCCTCCATTCCACCGAATTTGCCTTGTAGAAGATTAAACTATCATCTGCGAAGAACAAATGGCATAATCTGGGGCCCTTTCTGGACATAGGTACACCGGTAATGGCTCCCTTTCGCTCAACTTGGGTCAAAAGAGAACTAAGTTAAGTGCCTCTGCACATAGTAAGAACAAATAAGGAGACATCGGGTCTCAATGGTGAATTCCCCGTAAAGGCTTAATATTTCCAACAAGCTGACCATTAACTAGGATAGCATAAGAGACTGTGCAAACACATTCCATGAATAATATCATCCATCCCTCCGGAAATTCCATCTTACACATAACAGCCTCCAGAAAAACCCACTCCACTCTGTCGTAGGCTTTACTCATATCCTGCTTGATACCCATAAAGCCTACTTTACTCCACATTCGTGTGTGCATGGAATGGAGAGTTTCATAAGCCGCAATAATATTATCAGAGATCAATCCGCCGGGGATGAAGGCGCTCTGATTATCATAAATAACATGTAGGAGTACTAGCTTGAGCCTATTGGCCAATATCTTGGAGATTAATTTATACACCAAATTGCAAAGGCTTATAGGTCTGAAATCAGAGACATAGCTAGGAGCTATTTTCTTTGGAATTAGTGCAATATGCGTTACATTAATTTTCTCATCCATCTTAGAGCCATTAAGAAAATATAAAACTGCATTACATACCTCCGGGCCAACAGTAGCCTAGTGTTTTTGATAAAAGCCAGCAGAGAATCCATCGGGCCCCGGGGCTTTGAGTGGTACCATTTGCATTAAGGCTCTATACACTTCCTCTTCTGAAAAACCAGCAACCAATTGGGCTTTCATCTCGCTCGTGAGTCTTCCCCCAATAGCGTTGATGCACTTCTCAACATTTTGGGGTCTTGCTGTTGTAAAAAGGTCTTGATAGAATGCAATAAACGCTTGCTAAATGGATATCCGGTCTATGCATAGCCGTTCCCCCATTGTCTTGGATTTGTTCAATTATGTTCCTCCTCTGTAGCTAATTTGCACACGCATGGAAGTACTTGGTATTTCAGTCTCCGTTTCTCAACCATTCGTCCTTTGCTTGTTGACGCCATTTAATATACTCTTGCTCCAATAATTCATGCAGACTTTCTTTGTTAGCTTTTTCACGATGCCGATCAGCTGGGTTTGCCTCTTCTTGAATCTTCTCTAGTTCTCTCATTTTTTGTTGTATAAGCACCTCTGTGGGTTGCACCTTTTTTCTAACCCACCTCTTTACCCCCTGTTGACGCCTCTGGAGTTTACCATGCAAGTTCAACCACAGGTCCCTTTTCCTCCATGTCTTAGTCTAGGTTTTATGGACAACTTGGTGGCAATCTTCATATTTGGACCACCCACTTCTACCCGAAACTGGTTACTTTTCCTAACCACTTGTTGTGTCAAATACTACCTAAATTAATAGATAATATTTAGTACATTTTACTCGCAAGTGCACAAGATCAAACGATAGTACAGTGCAGCATATATAAGATCGATCCTACGAGGATTGTTGATTTTATTTAGAATTGATTAAAAATATCAAGTTGTCACTAAATTGATATTATAAAATAGAAATAAAAAGATATAAAGATATAAAGATAAAGTAAAGGTAAAGGTAGGGCTTTGATATCCACTACTAATTATGCTTAGATAATATAACAATATGCCAACGATTCAATCATATTATGAATACTCAATGTTTGCCAACCTAAGGGCATGGGTGTATACTCTTTAAGTTATAGATTTCCGTAAGCAACGAGTTAGGCATGGGTGTATACTCTAACTCTTTTCTTTCTTAAAGGATTTAGCATGGGTGTATACTAAGTTGTTCTTTAAGAACGCATAAATCTATGGAAATCGACAAACACACAGAACCTAGGGCATGGGTGTATACTCCCGGTTTTCCATGTTGATTAACCTAAGAACCTAGTGCGGATTTCTTTTGTTACTCTTATTAAACCCAAGACTCGGTCATCCAAATTGATTTAATTAACTAGTTCATACTACATGCATATAATGGCCAATCACATACATATGAGGAATTTAAGAAAATATGAATTAATCAAGTTAAGCAACACAATATGAGTATCACAAAGGCGCCAATATTGAAATATTAAATAAACATAATTATGGTTTCAATCTAGCCCTCCTAAAGAGTTAGTTACACATAATTAAAACAAAACTAAAAAGAAAAGGGAAAGAAAGAACCAAAAGGTAGCCTCCAATTCCTCTCCCCAAAAGTTGTGTCTTTTTCCACCTCCTTATTCCCAGGGTTTAGAGGTCTATTTATAGGGCTTTAGAAGTCCTTGTTGCACTAGTAAACCTAAAAAATTCGTAGGGTTTTAGTCCTATTACAAGTGGGACTTGGAAAACCCTAATATGGAAGGAAAGGGAGTCTGGCCGCAGCTTGATGTGTCACTTGCGCACGGATGCGATCGATCACAGCCCGTGTGTGCTGGATCGCAGGACTGCGATCGATCTTATGTGTGCGGGGCTCAATCATAGATGCTGCATCGCTGCTTATCATCTCTGGTAGTGCGCTCGATCGCAGGGAACTTGCGTTCGATTGCACTATCAGGGGCTCCAACTTTTTTCAATTTCTCTCTTTGAGCCCAAATCTTCCAGATTTACTTCTTTTTCTTCCAAAAGCCTATAAAAAACATGAAAAACACATAAAGGAACTAAAATAGCATAAATTAACATACTTAAGGAATTAACACATATAAGTTTAAGGGCTAAAATATGAATATTTTGGCACTTAACACACCCCCAAACTTACATATTGCTAGTCCCTTAGCAATACAAAACTAAAAACAAAATGAAAAACATAAAACAAAAAGATAAATCCATCTTTCGTGGGATGTACGATTGCATTTAGCATATGCAATAAGCCTTTTAAACCCCTAGGAATTCTCTAGAGGACGAGTGAAGTCTCGTGAGGGTTTTCCAGGAATGTTACCCACAAACATCATGCAAGAGTTCATGTTATTCGAAATTCAAGTGTCACCCAAAACCATGATTCTCACTCATTAGCAAGCTTTAAAAGATAAACTCCATCTTCTTCAATGAATTAGAATTTTAAAATTTAATCACTTACAAAAGACATGCTAAGGCATCACGTGTTCGAAATAGTGTAAGGTGAACTAGCACATAAATATGAAGCTTCCAATTATTTCCAATGTGCAATGTCTCAATATCCTAAAGTTCATTGAAATCCTTACTAGAATGAACAACAATGGCATATTTTTCTCTCTTTTTTTTTTTTTTTTGTTTTTATTTTTTTCTTTGTCAGGTTGTGCAATGCTTGGTTCTCTTAAGCTTTCTAATTGACCCATGTAACGAGTGTTAAGTCAATGACTCCCAAACCAGATGGTTTTAGGGCATTAGGTGTAGAGACACCCCTAGGACTTACTAACTCGAGTCAAAAAGGTTACAAAACCAAACTAACCATGACATTAACCAAATCAAAATTTTTCATCTTTTGTCGTGAACACTCAATGCTTTGAGGCAAGAGGTCCAGTTACTTAGTGAAAAGCTTAACAATGATTTTTTTTTTTTCCACACACACACACACACACACATATATATATATGCCCAAAGTATCCATCTAATAAATCATTCAATTTCACCCAAGACATAGAAACACACATATCAGACTTTATGTTATACCCCTTAAATTATGTGCTAATGTGCTTGTGTAAGATTAGATTAAACATGTGAATTCTCAACTGTCTTATGCAAGTAACCAAACTGGAAAAACTCAATTATTAGATTATGAGTTCAAAATTTTAAGCTCACTAATGAAATCAAATCACAATTTTTTAGATCAACCAAAATTTTAAGACAAACATGATTATGCGTAAAACTTTTTTTTCTTTTCACAATTTTTTTTTCTTTTCACAAAATAAAAATAATATAAAAACTGGGACAAAGTGTGTGTAAAGTGTTCCCATACCTCCAAACTTAAATTACACATTGTCCCCAATGTGTCTATAATATGGAATGAATTTACCCGGGAGATGAACGAACTGTTTGGAATAGTATAGCTTATAGCACACCCCCAAACTTCAACTGAAGCACACTTGTCCTTGCAAAATACTAAAGTAACAAAGGGAAACAGAGACAAAATAAAATAAAACAAACACAACAAAATAAAATAAAATAAAAATAAAAATAACAAAAACAAACAAAAGTAATAAGGATATGCTGTGGGGTGCCTTCAATGAGCACTAAGTTTAACGACTTCAGCTAGACTGTTGTACTTTAAACTTAAAGCACCAATCTTTCCTTCTCTTGCACCAAAGAGAATGAAGCTTTTCTGTTGCAAGGTGCTTCCGAGTGTCTATAGATCGGGGAGGACCACTCTAAGTTTTCTCAAACAGTTGCTCAGCCAGTCGGGAATCATGAACTAGAATATAGTAAGAAGAAAACTTAAGGAGCTTTTCTATCTTGATGTCCTCAATTTGCTCATGTGGTAGCTCTAACAGACTTCTCTCTTAGCCTTTTGGTGTCTCAGGAATAAAAGCTAATGTTGAAGAAATCTCAGTGCTCTCTTCTTTTTCCTGATGTGGTTCTTGTGGAACTTCGTTTTGCTCCTCCTTCTCCTCTTCCACTTGATTTTCAGCCACCTCTTCACTCCTCAATGTGATAGCTTGCTCAGGATAGTAGGTGCACTCTTCCTCCATGTAGTACTCATTAGGTTTGGTGACCAACAAACTTTGATGCGCTTTTTCTTTGAGGATATCTGATATTTGCTTGAGATTAGCCTCCATCCTTTAAATGATTGCATGAGGGAGGTCTCCCTCCTTTCAAATGATCAATTTCTTTCCTTCATTTGGCTAATAGAGGCTGATATTATTTCTTCTAAGCCGGCATGCGCTTCTTCTAAGGCAGGGCTTACTTCTTCTAAGGCAGACCTTTTTGGATGAGGGTGTTCTTCTTGGTATTTCAAATTAGAGTTCTTTATCTCGTCAATTGCTGACCTGATCAGATCTAATGTATCTTCAGAACACTCAAGGGGAGGTGGTTCAGCTTGATATTGCTGTTGTGGAGCTGATTGAGAGGAATATGCATGATCATAGAATTGCTGATGAGTTATGTTGCATTTTATGAGATTGTGGAGCATGAATTCTGGGAGCTTGAGCTTGCCGTGAGAGATTGAATTGTTGGCTCCATGTTGGGTTACAGGAATCTAAATAGCAGCCGTTCTCTGGCCTAGAGAATGGTGTGTTCATGTACTCATAAGAGATTTGTCTCATTGTAATACATTCTCTGATATGATGATAAGGGTCGTGGCAACATGAACATAGTCTATGGGGTGTCGGAATGCCGCCCCACATGTGTGAAAGCAAAAATAAAATAACAAAAAGAAGTTAAAATTAAAAGGGAAATAAAAACAAAATTAAAAATAAAAACTTACTAATATACAGACTTGAATGACTCTGCATGAAACAAAAGAAAAAAAAAAAAAAACAGATCTATAATTAGTGTAGTAACTGTGCTGCTCTTTAAATGTGCGATTGATCGCACCATGAGGTGCGCTCGATCGCACTGCTGTGCTCGATCGCTCTGGTTGGGCGCTCAAGCGCACCTCCAGAGGCAGAACAAGAACTGTGGAAAAAACTAGAAAAACAGAAAAATTTAAAACAAAAATAAATTAAACGAAAAAGAAAAAAAAAATCCAAACAAAATCAAACAATCCCCTACAATGGCGCCAAAAACTTGTTGTGCCAAATACTACCTAAATTAATAGATAATATTTAGTACGTTTTACTCGCAAGTGCATAAGATCAAACGATAGTATAGTGCAGCAAATACGAGATCGATCCCACAAGGATTGTTGATTTTATTTAAAAATGATTAAAAATATCACGTTGTCACTAAATTGATATTATAAAAAAGAAATAAAAAGATATAAAGAAAAAGTAAAGGTAAAGGTAGGATTTTGATATCCACCACTAATTATACTTGGATAATATAACAATATGCCAATGATCCAATCATATTATGAATACTCAATGTTTGTCAACCTATAGGCATGGGTGTATACTCTTTGAGCTATAGATTTCCCTAAGCAACGAGTTAGGCATGAGTGTATACTCTAACTCTTTTCGTTCTTAAGGATTTCGCACGGGTGTATACTAAGTTGTTCTTTAAGAAATCATAAATTTATGGAAATCAACAAACACACGGAACCTAGGGCATGGGTGTATACTCCCGGTTTTCCATGTTGATTAACCCAAGAACCTAGTGTGAATTTCTTTTGTAACTCTTATTAAACCCAGGACTCGGTTATCCAAATTGATTTAATTAACTAGTCCATACAACATGCATATAATGGCCAATCACATAGATATGAGGAATTCAACAAAATAAGAATTAATCAAGTTAAGCAACACAATATGATTATCACAAAGGCGCCAATATTAAAATATTAAATAAACATAATTAGGGCTTCAATCTAGCTCTCCTAAAGAGTTAGTTACACATAATGAAAATAAAACTAAAAAGAAAAGGGAAAGAAAGAACAGAAAGGTAGCCTCCAATTCCTCTCCCCAAAAGTTGTCTTTTTCCACCTCCTTATTCTCAGGGTTTAGAGGTCTATTTATAGGGCTTTAGAAATCCTTGTTACAATAGTAAACCTAGAAAATTCGTAGGGTTTTAGTCCTATTACAAGTAGGACTTGGAAAACCCTAATATGGAAGGAAAGGGAGTCTGGCCGCAGCTTGATGTGTCACCTGCGCACGGGTGCGATCGGTCGCAGCCCATGTGAGCTCGATCGCAGGACTGCGTTCGATCCTATGTGTGCGGCGCTTGATCGCAAATGCTGCATCGCTGCTTGTCATCTTTGGTAGTGCGCTTGATCGTAGTAAACCTGCAATCGATTGCACTATCAGGGGCTCCAACATTTTCCAATTTCTCTTTTTGAGCCCTAATATTCCAAATTTACTTATTTTTCTTCCGAAAGCCTATAAAAGCATGGAAAACACATAAAGGAACTAAAATAGCATAAATTAACATACTTAAGGAATTAACACATATAAGTTTAAGAGCTAAAATATGAATATTTGGGCACTTAACACTGCCCTTCCTTCAGTTTCATATAAAGAGACAAGTATAAGGTGATGGTCTGAGCTACAGCATGCCATGACAGTCACTTCCACATCATTTCATATTATACTCCATTCCACATTCGCAACCGCCCTGTCCAAACGTTCTTGGGTATATCCCGAGCCCATTTGGCTTTTATTCCATGTGTACTTTGGGCCCTTAAAGCCCAAATCATGAAGCCTACTATCCTGCAAAGCTCTATGAAAATCCTCCATTTGCCATCTCACTCGAGTAATGGAGCCTTTCTTCTCCGACAAGTCCACTATCTCGTTAAAATCGCCCACACATAGCCATAGAGATGGTTGGATTTGTGCAGGATGTCGTAGCAAAGCCCAAGATTCCTTCATTTTTGCAGTTTTCGGGTGCCCATAAAAACCCATAAGCTTCCATGTGATCCCTGCCCTACGAAAGGAGTCAAGGGCGTTGATGTGTCTTCGACTGTAATTCTGAATGTCCACATGAATACTATCCTTCCATAGCATAATTAACCCACCACTGCGCCCCACACAATCCACTCCAAACAAATGGTCAAACCCCAATTTTATTCTTAAAAAATCACTTTTTTATTATTTAAAAGCTTAGTTTCCATTATGAAAACCAAGTCGGGCTTCTTTTCCTTTACCATCCGGTGAAGGTCTCGAACTGTCTGAGGGTTCCCAAGCCCTTCACAGTTCCAACTTAGGAGATCCATTTTTTATGGCGAGGCTGTCCCGCAGCCTCCACCTTTTCAAAATTACCGCCACTAAACCTCTCCTCATTGCCTTTTGTATGTTTCCTACTCACGGGTTCTTTTCTTCCATCAACTTCTATCTCACGTCCTCCCACAAGCCCACTCAATTCTGCCACTTCATCAAAGTCTCTTCTCTTCTCTTCTCACCCACATGGGGGGAGGCCCCAAAAATCATAGCCTGCACAGAAGGCCTACTGTGTTTTTGATGGGAGGCCCCAAGACCCGTGGCCGGCACAGATGGCATGCTGTTTTTGGCCCGTGTGGTACCCTTCTTGCAGCTAGTTCGTATACTACCCATCTTGCACCCACCCTTGACAACAGCTGGCTCACCTTCTCTAAACTAAAATGCATCCACATGGCCATCAATTACCGACGTGGCTTCTCCCCAGCCAGCTTCTTTAATACTATCTACCTAGTCCCTCTCCATACAATTCCATACCATTTTTTCTCTTATTTGATCCCATTCACCGACACAGATATTAGAAGATCCCCCCATATTTTGCTCCCTAACTTCCTGCTCCTCATTACTGGCTTCCAAAATTGAATCCCACGAATCATTGGATTGATCAGAGACTCCCATCATTCCTTTATTTTTAGAGGAAATACTCCCCGTACCTTTCTCCCCATATTTCCGCACCATTATGGTATTATTTCCTTCCATATACGAAATGGCATGTTTCTCAGTTACCTTATGTGGATTTTCTTGAATTTCCGACATACCCTCAGCATCTCCTGGCGGCAGTTGCCAGCTATCCTTGCACCGTCCTCCCTGTTGTGCGCCAAGTTCGTCGTCATCTCCCTGTCCAAACGTTCTTGGGTATATCCCGAGCCCATTTGGCTTTTATTCCATGTGTACTTTGGGCCCTTAAAGCCCAAATCATGAAGCCTACTATCCTGCAAAGCTCTATGAAAATCCTCCATTTGCCATCTCACTCGAGTAATGGAGCCTTTCTTCTCCGACAAGTCCACTATCTCGTTAAAATCGCCCACACATAGCCATAGAGATGGTTGGATTTGTGCAGGATGTCGTAGCAAAGCCCAAGATTCCTTCATTTTTGCAGTTTTCGGGTGCCCATAAAAACCCATAAGCTTCCATGTGATCCCTGCCCTACGAAAGGAGTCAAGGGCGTTGATGTGTCTTCGACTGTAATTCTGAATGTCCACATGAATACTATCCTTCCATAGCATAATTAACCCACCACTGCGCCCCACACAATCCACTCCAAACAAATGGTCAAACCCCAATTTTATTCTTAAAAAATCACTTTTTTATTATTTAAAAGCTTAGTTTCCATTATGAAAACCAAGTCGGGCTTCTTTTCCTTTACCATCCGGTGAAGGTCTCGAACTGTCTGAGGGTTCCCAAGCCCTTCACAGTTCCAACTTAGGAGATCCATTTTTTATGGCGAGGCTGTCCCGCAGCCTCCACCTTTTCAAAATTACCGCCACTAAACCTCTCCTCATTGCCTTTTGTATGTTTCCTACTCACGGGTTCTTTTCTTCCATCAACTTCTATCTCACGTCCTCCCACAAGCCCACTCAATTCTGCCACTTCATCAAAGTCTCTTCTCTTCTCTTCTCACCCACATGGGGGGAGGCCCCAAAAATCATAGCCTGCACAGAAGGCCTACTGTGTTTTTGATGGGAGGCCCCAAGACCCGTGGCCGGCACAGATGGCATGCTGTTTTTGGCCCGTGTGGTACCCTTCTTGCAGCTAGTTCGTATACTACCCATCTTGCACCCACCCTTGACAACAGCTGGCTCACCTTCTCTAAACTAAAATGCATCCACATGGCCATCAATTACCGACGTGGCTTCTCCCCAGCCAGCTTCTTTAATACTATCTACCTAGTCCCTCTCCATACAATTCCATACCATTTTTTCTCTTATTTGATCCCATTCACCGACACAGATATTAGAAGATCCCCCCATATTTTGCTCCCTAACTTCCTGCTCCTCATTACTGGCTTCCAAAATTGAATCCCACGAATCATTGGATTGATCAGAGACTCCCATCATTCCTTTATTTTTAGAGGAAATACTCCCCGTACCTTTCTCCCCATATTTCCGCACCATTATGGTATTATTTCCTTCCATATACGAAATGGCATGTTTCTCAGTTACCTTATGTGGATTTTCTTGAATTTCCGACATACCCTCAGCATCTCCTGGCGGCAGTTGCCAGCTATCCTTGCACCGTCCTCCCTGTTGTGCGCCAAGTTCGTCGTCATCTCCCCCAGCCGTACTTTCCATTCTGAAGTTAGACACCCCAAGTGGAGACTCCACCTTCCCCTCTGTGTCCCTTTATCCATCAAAGGTTGTCCGTGGATACTCTCTTGAACGGTTCACCTCATGGCTGCCCCGACCTACATATCTCTACTTGGAAGAGGAGAGACGTAGCCATGGCCCATATTCGATCTGAGCAGCTTCACCATACAATCTGTTTCCTCCTTGCTGAGTACACACCCTCCCAATATGCCTCGCCACCCCACACTGAAAACAAAATCTAGGCATCTTTTCATATTGGAAAGCCACCCAGATTGACTTGTTTTTTAGCTTTAAAGTCCTTCCCCTAGCAAGTGGTTTTGTTGAATCCAACACGATCCGAACCCTCAAAAATTTTCCCCACCCTACTACATCTTTATCCACATCTACCTGCCCCACCAACCCCACAGAAGATCCCAGTTTTTGGCCGAAATCTCTTCCCATGCAAGCAAGGGGAAGATTAAATATTCAAACCCAAAAGCTGCCTTCACAAACTCCAATTCAAAAGGAGATGATAGACCATCCAAGCACCAATGAGAATAGATAGCCATCAAACATCCAAGGCCGGCCCTCCATAATCCTGTCCCTTTCCCAACCATGCTCAAATTCTATAAGAAACATGTTGGGGCCCAACACTTTGAATCTAACCCACCCCATCGGTTGCCATGCTTTGATCATGTATGTCTTCAACACATCCTTGTGTACGTTCCTCTCCGGCAACAGTTTCCCCACAATACATGATTGTCCCCTTGCCAGCAGACTAGCAGTTTCATCCTCTCCAACATTAAACTCCACACTTTCATCCTCCCGTAGCATGAAGGTTCCCCATAACTTTGTTAACTCCTCCACTGTGTCTCCCATTCTCCTATCACCCATGCACTCTAAGAGATCTTAATCCCACCGCCGTCACACACTCCTACCTTAAGGTAGAGGGGCTATGCTTCACCTCTAGGGTTTCAGAGAGAACCGTAGAGAGAAGTCCTATAAGTATATATGATTTAATATAAAGAAAATTGAACCTTTAGCTTAACAATAATAAATTAAAAATTCGTCTAGTCAAAAGGAAGGAGTTAGGGATTAGTAGAAGAGTTTAAATGGTCCCCAAGAGGTAGCTCAATCGGCTAAGTCCACGCCTAATGAAGCGGAGATCACTAGTTCGAATCCCCCTCCCCCCTCTTGTGCGGACATGTCAAAAAAAAAAAAAAAAAAATAGAAGAGTTTAAATGTACATTAACTGCATTTATAGATGATTTTTCATAAGCTTTTGTGGTTCAAGGGACTTCCCAGTAGCCATTCCCATTGGTAGATGTTGAGATTCCAAGAAATAAGTCGAGCATGAATAAGAATAATTGAATAAGACTTAAAAGTCTTGAGTCCCATGTGCTTCTTAGTATCTGGATAATTTGCTCAACATCTGTACGGAACCAGACAATAATATTTTTCATTTTAAATGATATCAATTGTATTTATTTCATAGCCAAAAATTAAGGTTAGATATATTTACTTCATATACACGATTACCATTAGATACATCAACTTTAAATTCTGGCTAAGAAATAAATACTATCTATTTAATTTAAAATAGAAGGAATCTTATTTAGATATTGTGAGTTGGATTGATGATGGCTTAGGCATTTGGAAGATTAGTATTGCCATATAATAGTGGAATGAAGACTCATGTTCTCCTTGTGTCATCTAAAAATTGATGTAGCTTCTAAAATTTCATTAAATCTTGACCAATGCTTGAATATTCTCAATTTCTTTTCTTTTTTTTTAAAAAAATTTTTTTTTTAAAAAAAAGATCAGCCATTTTGGTAATTTTGATACCCATACGTACGAAAAAGTCTAACGAACGGGTGACATTGCAAAAAATTGGAAGTTCAATATGCTAGACTTAAAGTTTTTGAACTTTGCGGGATTAATTGTAAAAGTGATGAAAGTTCATGAGGTGAAGTGTTAAGTGAATTCCAACCCCAAAAAAAAAAAAAACCCAACAATAAACTCTGAAACAGCCTGCTTAGTACTCAATTCAAGAAAATAAAAGAAAATATATCATATAAATGACAATGCAAATGCCTCAAATAGATACTGCTAGGGCTGTGCAAAATAACCGCCTACCACTTGCTGGCCGAGTACCGACTGAGAACCGACCGACACTTACCAACATCGCTTAACCGATGGCCAGTAGGTGGTAGACTTTTTCTATTTCCGACAAACTCGGTTCAGTAGGCGGAATAACATTTTCTAACCGAACCAACATCGACCAACTTTAGAGACCAAATTTTCCATTTCTTTGCTTACCGACATTATCGACTGACATTACTGACTGACATTACCGAACCAACATTACAGATTGTCACCAAAATCATGTCAGTAATGGAAAATAAAGTTGGCAAAATAAGTTGGTAAAAATTTTAACTTTACTGACCATGGCGGTGTGAAATGTGAAAATTTCATTAACCGAATTATCCAACTCCCAGCCCTAGTTACTACAAACTTACTGTGTTAACTTGTTGCAACGGACATATTTGATTCAGATTTACTTGGCAAAGTTAATAATATCGTTAAATTAAAAGTGTTAGAAATGTGAATCGTTTACTGACGATTTTTTTTTTTTTTGCTAGAAGCGCCAATAAATTTATTGACATTAATTTGCTAGAGTTTTGTTAAAACGCCGATAAATTGACGTTGGGGACCACATGTTAGAGCACTAGCAGCAGTTTTCCTTTGATTTTCTCTAAGTTTAGGGAACAAAACTACTTTTTGCTTCTCTATGAAAATATGTTTCACAATAGCTAGCTTCCTTTATTTCCCTATACCATTAAAATATTATTTCTTTACAAAATACAAGTTTCATCCCTACCCTCACTTTTTTCACAGTATCCCAACACAATCCCCAATTAAAGACAAAATGATGAAAGAAGAGAGATGAAATAGAAATGTTTATATTAAAATAATGTGTACACATTGGGAAACACTGCAACAACTCTTGATGGTTGGTTAAATGTAGGGAAGGGAATGGCATATAGGGCATTTGCTGCTAGTGCTCTAACAAAGCACATGTACATTCTTCCCAAACGATGTCGTTGGCTCAAACCCATTCGAGCATGATGCAATACTTCTCAAAAAAAAAAAAAAAAAAAAAAAAATTCAAAATTTGTTTTCCAAATAATGTCACAATTCCATGAAATAGTGACACATTTCTCAAAATAATAAATTATATAGGACTGTGACACATCATTTAGGAAGAAATTTTTTTAAAAAAATGTGCATTTCTCAACCCAAACCAATTGTTGCACCAGTTTTCTCCTTGTTTTCTAATGAATATAAAATGAGAATATGAAGTAAGAGTAAGAATCAGACTTTATTTTTGGTCCCATAAATTTATAAGAGGTTGGCGAGGAGAATGCCAATGGTGACGTTAAGATATTTGTGGGAGCAATCTCCGAAATATATATATATATATATATACAATGGCACGGCCTGTCGTTCATACATTGAAATTATTAGTCCAACGAGTTACAAAAATTTAAACAAACATCAAAATATATTATTACAATATATATTAAATTATTACTTAATTTAAAAGTTTAAGCTGATTAAAAAAAATAAATTTTATTATTTAATCAAATATTTTAACATTCTTCATCACATGTGAGCTCAAACTCTATTTTAAGAGGTGAGACGCATCACGTAAAATATTTAATTGAAATTGGATAAATTGAAGAGACAATGTTCAAACTCAAGATCTTTATTCTAATACTAAGTTACTGCTTAATTATTTAATTAAATACTTTAAAGTTACAAAAGCTTCCTTGTCTCATAAGTTTTATTTTTTTATATTTTTTTATCATTAGTTGCAAAAGACAAAGAATTACTTTCATGTGGATTGCAATCACGTTAATTTAAAATCTTCAAATTTATCCGATTGTAAACGTGGTGTGATGTCCCACAACTACTATTATTTGTGTAAAATACAAGTCGTCGTCCTCAAAATCAACTTGGGATCACACGTACCTACAACCTCCTCTTTACATATCCTTCCAAGTAATTACAAAAAGATAAGATAAGCTATTCAAAAATGCACGCCACACCCATAGAAGCAAGGACTTTTCCAAAGTAATTGATTTATTAGTCGACTTTCTCTCTATGACTCCAATAAATTTATCTCTATCAATGACGCTAAGCCAGAAAAGATACAAGGATCAAGGGGTCTATATATATTTATGAATGAAAACTATTTTTCAAAAATTAAAGAAAATTTTTGGTCAAAAGAAAAAATATTTTCCATTAACTATTATTTTACGTCACACCAAACACTCAAAAATATTAAAAAAAATTTAAAAAAATTATTTTACGGTGAAGCAAATGGAGCATAACTCGGATGACGGGCATAATAAAATGTCAGGCCTCCGGGACATATGCACGGCAAGCACGAGGTTTCTTCAAGTGCCGTGTATGAACTAAGTTGACAGTAAAAACCAAAGAGAAATTAATTAAGAAAAGGACTTCATAATTATCACATAAACCTTAAAAGGATGTACAATAAATTAATTTTTTTTTTTTCTCTGTGTGTTCGATCCTCTTCTTAATTATCAAAGAAACATAGTGTCATGCATGACGCATTCATGCACAGAGGTCCTTAATTAACAAGTTGTTAGAAGAAATAATTACTTGCTAATTGAATTTCATAATGTTACCGCTGTTGTAAATTAAAATTATATAATTAAGCTTAATTATTGCACCTTTGCCCAACAATAATAAATTTTTTTTAAAAAAATTAATGTAGTTAAAAGGAAACAGTTACGGATTAGCATAGGAGTTTAGATGATTCAGAAATAATCCTTTTATTAGGGGTGGAACCAGACAATGAAATGTGGGGGGACGTAACTGAAAAAAGTTTAAGGGCAATTTTAAAATTTTTGGGGGACTTATTACATAAAAAGCATGAAATTTAGGGGTAATTTAAAAAATTTAATTGGGGGGAATTAGTCCCCCAATGCCTTACCTAGTTCTGCCCATGCTTTTTTATACATGATTTTTTCGAAGCATTTGTGGTTCAACTGTCAATATATATTTTGACATGTCTGTACAAGGCGAGGAAAAGGAGAGAGGACACGGGATTTAAGATAGTGACCTTCGCATCTTAAAGCATGGTTCCCAACCAATTGAACTACCGCTTGGGACAGTGGTCAATGTTGTTGGGTATGAATGAATTATGGATAAAGATCTCCAACAATTTCAAAAAAAATTGTAAATTCTCCAATTATAGAATTTTGGTCATTTCTAGCTATCGAAACGCTTTAAAAATGTCACATATAAAAAATGTTACAAGTTATTGAGATAGTCAAAAAAAAATTTTCCTCTTAAAATGCCTTGAAAAAAAAAAAAAAAAAAAACCTTTGTAGAGACATTTATTATTAAGAAAACTAAAAAACAATTTCTTATTCAAAACTTTTTTACAACATAGAGAGTAAAAAACCCGATGAAAATATACTCAATTCTCAAGTGTAACATGCCACCTTTTTAATATGTGATATTTTCAAAGCGTTTCGATGCTTAAAAATAACATAAATTAATTCTGAATTTGAGAATCTACACTTTATTTGAAATTGTAGGAGATCGTAATCCATTTGGAAGAGTATTGCCATTAATGACCGTTTCCGAGGAATGGTATATTGCCAATTACTGTTTCCAATCTGGTCCAATTATGTAAGAGCATTAGCAACTTTCCTTTGATTTTTCCTAATTTTAGAGAACAAAACTATTTTTTGCTTCCCTATGAAAATATATTTCATAATAGCTTCCCTTACATTTCTCTATACCATTAAAATATTATTTTTTTACAAAATACAAATTCCTTACCTACCCTCACTTTTTTCACAAAATCTCAACACAATCTCTAATTAAAGACATAAAGATGAAATATGAGAGAGGAAAGAGGAAAGAGAAATGTTTATATTAAAATAATGTATAGGGAACCACTTTTGGTTCCCTACACATTGAGAAATACTGTAGCAACCCCTTGAGGGTTGGTTAAATGTAGAGAATCTGATGTGAGTAAATTTTTGTAGTTTTTTTTTAAATTTTTCCTAAACATAAAAAATAAAAAATAAAAAATAAAAGTGACATATAAAACATCTATTGCTAGTACTCTAGGACTAAATCCCTAAAAGTCTTGAAGAAAGCAAATCGACAAAAGAGAAGAAACTTCAACAATAAATTATATAAATCAAGATGGCCGTTCCCCAAGTCAATGTGACGGTTGGGCACGACGGGGTGTTAAAGAAAAACAAAAAAAAAAAAAAACAAAGTAGAAAACTTAAAAAATTAGTCTGGAAAATGGGAGGAAACTTTCTTATTAGACTTTTTCTTTTTTTGGAAAATTGTCGACCTTTCGTCATCTCATTAATAGAAAAAAATATCTAGAGTTTTACACTCTTAACAACATGCTACAAAAAAAAAAAAAAAAAGCGTTTTTAGTGTTGTGGTTAGTGTAGGATTTTTTCACATGTCACTATTTGGTAACGTAGTAGTTTTTCACACGTTACTAAAGTTGTCAAAGTTTTATTTATTTATTTTTTCAGTTTTAGAGTTGGTAACGTGTCAAATTTTACACATTACTAAAGTTGTCAAATTTTTATTTTCTTTTATTTTTTTTTTCAGTTTTCGATTTGGTTACGTGTCAAAGTTGTCAATTTTTTTTTATTCTTTTTTTATTTTATTTTATTTTACTTTTTTTATTTTATTTTTTTTCCAGTATTCGAATTGGTAACGTGACAAGTTACTAAAGGTGTCAAAATTTTTATTTATCTATTTATTTATTTATTTTTCATTTTTTGAATTGGTAACGTGTTACTAAAGTTGCCAAAGTGTTATTTTTATTTTTTTTTAATTTTTCTGAAATTAAGATGCTAGCCCATTGGTGACGTGCCAGCTGGACACACGTCACCAATGGGCATTGGGAACATATGCTAGGTGCTTTCCTCTTTTTCTCTTTTTCTTTCTTCTTCTCTCTTTTTTCTTCCTCCCGGCCGCACGCTACCTTCTTCTTCATCTTTCTTCTTCTATTTTTCTCTCTGCGCTCTCACGCCCAGTATACCCTCCATGCCAGTTCCTTCTTCTCTCGGATGGGAAGAAGAAAAAGAAAAGGAGAAGAGAAAAAGAAGAGAAGATAAGAAAATGAAAAAGAGGAGAAGATCTGAATTTTTTTTTTTTTTTTTGCTGCTGGGTTTGGGTGTTTGAAATTTTTCTGGGTTTGATTTTTCAGGTTGAATCTACTTGGGGAACGGCCGTCATATACTCTAATGGGTAGTTTTTCTGATTTTTCTGTCATTTGTGTTAGCTTTTAAACGTATTGATTTTTCTAGTTCTTTGGTGTTGCAGGTTTCTAATTTTAGGTACTCTCCAACTCCACACAGTGAGTGAGTAGTAAAATTAGACTCTAAGTTCAAAACTTTTGATTGATCTATTGAAATTTTTGTAAAATTTTGCTTAAATTAATTTTTGCTACTAGGTTTGGATTTTTGCTGCCGGGCTTGAATCTGTTAATCTATTCCAAGTTTAATTTTTTTTTTTTTTTTCAATTAAATTTTAACTTGTTGCTGGGTTTAGATTTTTGAAAATTAGATTCCATGATATTATTTAAAAAAAAAAAAAATTCTCGAAAAAATTTTGAAAAAAAAATATTATTTTATTTTTTAATAATTTTTTAAACTTTAGTAACGTGTCAAGTTTGGCACGTCACCAAAGGATGACACGTCAAACATGTCACCCTTTGGCGACGTGCCAAACTTGACATGTTACTAAAGTCCTATTAGTGAGTTCCAATTTGTTAATCCACCACACACGTTTACTATTGACGTCACTAACGGACCGTAACCAAAAAAATAAAATTTAATACATGGGGGGTCTCCATCCAAATCTTCTCATTATTCCTCAAAATGGCATCCTTCTTGAGCCGCTGCATTTCCTGTACGCATCACATGTCTAGCCTCCCACCTTCAATAACCTGTAAGCACTATTTTAACATCATCCACAATTTGACCGTATGAGCACCAATTGGGAGAGTGATTATTGACAGCTTTTATAACTTGCAACGAATCTCCTTCTAAAATAATATCCATCACTCCAATATCCCTTCCAAATTCCACTGCAAGCAACGCTTACATAGCCTCCCCTACGGCTGGTTCATGGGTTCCCTGCTTAACTGTATTGAGGGCTGCAATCACTCCTCATTCGAATTTCCGATAATGACATCCCCACCCCTTTCAGTTCTGTGTTGATTTTGTAAAAACCCCCTGGAGGATGTAGCCACTGCACCACTCTTTTCGTGTATGAGGTTTTTATTCCAGCCTCGATCCATCAGTTCATTCACCCAAGCATCTGCAGATAACACTCTGCATGGAAATTGAACAGCAAATGTTGAAGACCCGCGAGCCACCCCTAGGCTAAATTTTTTTGTTTTAAATTTTTTTTTTTAAAAAAAGAATTAAGTAATATTTTAATTAGATTTGATATAATTAAGTATGTTAGTGTTTATTTTTTGGTTTTGATATAAGTGGACAAGTGGCATAGCTTAAACCCTTAGACGCAACTGACGGCTAAAATAAAAAATATAAGAAACTCATATTTTCTCATAATAGGAGGAAATCTAGATCCTATATGCACAACATGAGCGAGGTTTCTTTTAAGTGACCTGTATGAATTAAAGTTGACAATCAAAACAAAGAGAAATTAATTAAGAAAAGGACGTCTTAATTATCAAAGAAACGGGTGTCATGCATGGGAAAAGGATCCTCTCCAGTCCAAAGCAATTGGAGAGTATCCAGTTCACGGGAGATTTGTTTAAAGCAATTTAAGGTCCAAAAATGGACACCTCATTTACAAAAGAAGAGAAGTGTTAAGTCTAACGATAACTGTGCAACGTTAACTCTGCGTAAACACAAAAACCAAGACACTGAAAAAGGTGAAGAATAAGAAAAGACAAACAAAAAAAAAAAATGAAACATAAGATACTTGTTCGTGCAACATCAAAGGAATAGGAAGAGACACAAAGAAAAAGACAAAAGACAAAAGCAATAGGAAAACAACCCAAAAAGCAACTCGTCTTTACTTTCTTCTTTTTGCTGTAAGAACATCATTTGGAAAACAACAGAAAAAGATAGACAAAGCAAGAACTTTTTGTCATTCACTCAAGGTAATTTTTAAGTTCTTCTTTACTTTTTTTTTTCTTTTTTTTTTATTTTTTATTTTTTATTGTAGTTGTTGAAACTTTCTTTTGAGTTGTTTTATTTGTCTTTATTGATTTTATTTATTTATTTATTTATTGTCATTTTGTGTTTATTGGTTCTATTTCCACTAGTATAAAGATAACTATTAAAATTGATAGTTACCTCTTTTCAACATTTGTTTCCACCCTAACATTATTCTTAGTTGTTGATGTAGATATTAGAAAATTCATACTAATGATATATACAAAAAATTGAATAGCAAATAAATGGACCGTTTTCTTTTTTTTAGTCATAAAGTTTGAGATGTTTGTCTTATTTGTGTAAGATTTGAAAAATCAAATACTTGGCTTGGAATTTGAAACCTTTAGATCACTTTTGATTAGGATATTATTTGAATAGTTATCAATGAACACTTTGAATTAATGTGTTTGTTTGGTAATATAATTTCTTTTAAGGATAACAATATACGGATGTCTCACTTGAACATTTTGTACCTGTAAATGTGCCTACGAAACTTACACCATCAAAAGGCATGCAATTTGAATCAGATGAGAGTGCATATAGTTTTTATAATGAGTATGGAAGAATTGCAAGTTTTAGTCTCAGAAAAGAGTATGTGAACAAATGTAAAAAGACTGGAATTGTTACTTCAAGGAGATTAGTGTGCGCGAAGGAGGGAATTCGAAGTATAAACAAGTGAAATAGTAACATAAAAAAATCTCGAGCAGAAACAAGATGTGGATGCGATGCACATTTAGTTATTGTGTATAATCGAGATAGTGGCAAATACATGGTGAGTGACTTCGTTGCTGAGCATAATCACAATCTCCATCTCTCAACAACTGTACACATGATGCCATCACAACAGAAAATGTCTATAACTCAAGCTATTGAGATTGATTTGGCATATGAATCAGGTTTAAGACTAAATGATTCTTATCAGCTTATGAGTAAGCAAGTTGGTGGAGGTGACAACCTTGGTTTTACCAAGCAAGATCATAGGAACTATCTACGCAGTAAGCGACAAAGAGCCTTGAAGTTTGGGGAAGCTGCTAGTTTGGAAATGTATTCCGTCATCAACTTAAAGAAAATCCTTCATATTATTATGCTTTTCAATTGGATGTTGAAGAGTTGCTTACTAATATTTTTTGGGCTGATGCAAGAATGGTCATTGACTATAGCCATTTTGGTGACGTAATAACGTTCGATACAACATATAGCACAAATAGAGATGCAAGACCGCGTGGTGTATTTTTGGGACTTAATCATCATAGAGAGATTGTCGTATTTGGAGTTGCACTGTTGTATGATGAAACAATTGAGTCTTTTCTATGGTTGTTTGAGACTTTCCTAGAAGCAATGTCAAAAAATAAGCCAATTACTATTTTCACCGATCAAGATGCAGCAATGTCAGCTGCTCTTCAGATAGTGATGCCTGAAACATATCATGCGTTGTGTAGTTGACACATGTGGCAAAATACTAATAGGCACTTGGGCTATTTACTTAAAGGTGGGTCCCGATTTAATAAAGATTTCTTAGCATGTGTCTATGAGTATAATGATGAAAATGACTTTCTCTCTGCTTGGAATATCATGTTGGAAAAATATGATGCTCATGAAAATAAGTGGCTAATAGATATATTTAAATTGAAGGAGAAATGGGCCCAAGCATATGTAAAGATGACATTTACTGCAGGAATCAAGAGTACACAACTTAGTGAGAGATTCAACTATGACTTAAAGGATTGCTTACGTACTGATCTCAATATACTAGAATTCTTCACTAATTTTGAAAGAGTTGTCAAACAAAAACGTGACAAGGAGTTAGAAGCAGAATACAACTCTAGACAAAAATTACCAAGATTGAATCTCAAAAACTCACCTATGCTGAATCAAGTAGCAAAAGTGTACACACCCAAGGTGTTTGAGTTATTTCAAAATGAAGTTGAAGAGATACCGCCGCTTTCCATTATAGACCACAGTGAAAGTCAAGAGACACATAGATATGTTGTTGGAGTTTTCAACGGACATGGAAAATACAACATTATGTGGAATCCATCAGATCAAACTTTGTCTTGTAGTTGTAGAAAGTTTGAGACATTTGGTATTTTGTGTCGGCATGCTCTAAAAATTCTTGATATGTGGGATATCAAGCTGATTCCTGATAGATATATTCTAAAGAGATGAAGAAGAGATGCAAAAGATGAGAATGAAAAACAAGTCATGAAGAATGACATTGAGTTAGATACTCGATTAGGATATGCAGATAGGTATCGAGCTTTGTGTCCTAAATATATTCAATTGGTAAATGAGGCATGTGAAACTGAAGAAGGTTTTAATATCCTAAACACGACTGTTGCAAATTTGAAGAAAAGACTTTTGTGATGCAAATAATTGTCAAGCTAATGCAGAAGAAGATACTATTAGGCTTTCAACCAATATTGTAGACAAAGATGATCAACCATGTGTTTCAATCACTGTAGGGCCAAAAGGAATAAAGAAAAAGGAGAATTATCGTAATAAGAAACGTCGACGTAAACCATGGATAGAAAATATGAAGAAACCCAAAGAAAGCACGTCAAAGAATCAAGCAAAGGAAATCAGAGAGTCAAAGGTAGTATACTAAATTATCTTTATTGTCTTTCCATGTTTAAATTTGTTTTGATGTGATTATAGTATATTATTAATCTTATTAAACGCATACGATTTTTACAGGATATAGAAATACATGATAGCAACACACAGAAGAGCAATGAGGATATCGCATATAGTCATGTTCCTAGCTTTACCCAAATATCTAGGGTAATATATTCATAAATACTATTTTTAATTTGATATTATTAATTATGAAGTTTCATACTTGACTTATTTAGTTGATTTAGTGATAAGCTTATAATAAATTCAATTATGCCCTATTTTCTTTATGACGGTTTTTTTTTTTTTAATTTTTTTTTTATTCTCTAGATACTTGGATCTCGTACTTTCCCTAATCAAAACTTTTTACAAGAGGAACCAAGTAAAGAAGTTCAAAAATGAAGGTATATTACCTTTCTAACTCGTCATTTTTTTTTAAATTAAAGTTTTAAGTTAATAATTTAGTTGATTTTTTTTTTTTATTATTATTATTATTATTTTTAATTCATCAGGAAGCGAAGGAAGGAGGATGATGTGAGAACTAAATGTTGGTTGCAAAAAAAATTCAACATGCGCTCGGAGATGGAGTTTTTGTAGTTTAAAAATTTAATCATTTTGTGTTACACTATATTTGGTTGTTGAATGTAAGATGACCTTATATTTGGCTCTTGAATGTAAGATGACAATATTTGTATTTTGTAGTGATTTTTGGATTACAATTTTTGGATAAAAATTTTTGGAAAAAACTTTGCTTAAGATATTGCTTTCACAGTATTTGCTTAAGATATGTCCTTTGCTTCAGATTTGTCAAAAAAGGAAAAAACTTGTATTTAGATATTGCTTCACGGTATTTGCTTAAGATATAAAATTCTTGATGTGCTGAACAAATATTGTTTTTTGAATGAACAAGTATTTGAATTGGTTTGTAATTTCTCACCACCAATCTGTTTGGGTTTCTATTACCATAGCCACAATAATAGTCATCGTCTGTTTGGGTTTCTACATAATCCAGCTCAACAATAGTCACCAATCTGTTTGGATTTCACAATGAAACGAGTATTTACAGATTACTTCTTCAAAGTCAATGGAAAATTAGATTTGGGAGATAGCCTCCCCGCTCTCCATAGGAACAGGATTCTCTCCAGTCCATTATGGACTGGAGAATATCCAGTTCATGGCCAGGATTTCTTCTCAGAAATCCTATGGCCACAAATGAGACACATATCTCATCAATAAAAATAATAATAAAATATTATTTTAAATTAAAAAACAAATTAATAAAAAATAAGAAAAAATAAGGGGGGTGGCTGGCCGCCCCCATTTTGGGCGCCACCCCCAATG
>NC_081546.1:21292173-21292794 GCF_901000735.1 Corylus avellana
TAACAACCACGAAAAACTCAAGATTTAATGACATGTTTATAGTAACATTTTTTGTTTTTTTTTTCCTTTTTCAAACGTCACTACTTTATTGACATGTTAATTTTTCACATGTCACTAATGTTCACACATCACTAATTAGTGATGTGTCAAAGTTTACACGTCACTATTTAGTAACGTGTAAACACACGTCACTAAATGAATTTATTTATTTATTTATATTTTTAAATTCCATTAGTGACTTATCATTATTGACACTTCATGAATTAGTGATGTGTCAACATTCATACGTCACTAATGAAATTTTAAAAATATAAAATATAAAATTAAAAATTAAAAATTAAAACAAAAAAAAAATTAAAATTCATTTAGTGACAAAATTAGTAACGTGTTAATTTGAACATATTACTAAATAATAACGTGTCAAATATTGGCACGTTACTAAAAAAAAATAAGTAGGAGAAAATTTTTTCGAGCAGGAGAAAATTAAACCAAAAAATTAAAAAGAAAAAAAAAAGAAAAAGAAAAGTGACGTGCCACACTTTGGAACGTCACTAAAGTGACGTACGAATCACATCTTTTTTTTTGTCTTTTTCTTTTTTTTTTTTCCTTCTTTTTTTTTTT
>NC_081546.1:21292962-21308355 GCF_901000735.1 Corylus avellana
TTTTTTTTTTTTTTTTTTTTTTTTTTTTTTTTTTTTTTTTTTTGTCTTCCTCTTTTTTCTTCTTTTTCTCTTCTTCTAAAGAAAGTCATTCTCCTCTCTTCCTGTGCTCGGTAGAAGGACGCTTTGGAGAGGTGACCTTCGACGTGAGTGGCGTGGACCCTTCTCTCTTCGGGCTCCTCTGAAATCGACGAGGTTGTTGCTGTCCAAATTAAACGGGGTCTCTCTCAACTAGTCTGCTAATCACATTTTGTAGCAGGTGTGTTTTTCTTTATGGTTTTGTTCCTCTAGTTCTCCTGGTTGTTTTCGGATTCTTTTTTTTTTTTTTTTTCTTTGCTGGGGTCTTGGTTTTGATTTATATGCTTTGTTGTAAGCGATCGAATCTTTAGGATTGTGTGACTGTAGATAGGTTTTGCTATTTTTTTAGTTAATATTTGTTGGTTTGATTTTGATTGATGATCGTTGATTTGTAGCCTTTATTGCATTTACAGGTATAGACACTACAAGAAATTAGGTCTTTAGGGGTGACTCAAAGTCGCCCCTAAAAGTCCTAAAGTGGACGCTGTTGACAACAGCGTCCACTTTTCGACCCTAAAGGTGTTGACGCTAATAGTCCGACCCTAACGATAAAATGTACGATTATCAGCGTCCACTTAAAGTCGACCCTAATGATCACTTTTAGCGTCTACTTTATCGACCTTAAAAGTCGCAATGTTTTGACCCTAAAAATGATGTAAACAAAAGCTATAGACGACGCTAATAGTCAACCATTAGCGTCTACTTTTAGTCAACCATTAGGGTCCACAAAGTAGACCCTAATGGTCCTAAAAATAAAAAATAAAAAAAATAACTATTAGCGTCCAAATCAAAGTGGACGCTCATAGTTAACCATTAGCGTCCACAAAGTGGACCCTAATGGTCCTAAAAAAAATTTTAAAAAAATTAACTATCAGTGTCCACTTAGAGTCGACCCTAATGAGCACTTTTAGCGTCCACTTTATCGATCCTAAAAGGCACATGTTTTGACTCTAAAGATGATGTAAACGAAAGAAGTAGTCGACGCTAATAGTCGACCATTAGCGTCCACAAAGTGGACGCTAATGGTCCAAAAAAAATTAAAAAAAATTGACTATCAGCGTCCAAATCAAAGTGGACGCTGATAGTTAACTATTAGGGTCCACAAAAGTGGACCCTAATGGTCCTAAAAAATAAAAAAATAAAAAATTTGCGATCGATCGCACTCCAAGTGCGATCGATCGCAGCATCAGTAGGTTTTCGACATTTTGAGGATCGCAACATCAGTAGGTTTTCGAAATTTGGCGATCGATTGCACTTGGAGTGCGATCGATCGCAGCATCAGTAGGTTTTCGACATTTTGAGATTGATCGCATTTGGAGTGCGATCGATTGCAGCATCAGTAGATTTTCAAAATTTGGCGATCAATAAAAATAAGTGGCATTTTTAGGGTGATATTAAAAATAAGTGGCATTTTTATACAATTTGGTAGTTCGAGAGGCTACTTTAGTATCTTTTGAACATTTTAGGGTGATATTGCAAACGACTGGTACTTTTGGTGGCTTTTTTATATTTTTTCCAAAGAAAAAATATACTTCCAATTTTTTAATTTTAATTTTTTTTATTTATTTATTTTAAATTTGTCTCTTATAATATGTTTTTATTATTATAATATTAACTAAAAATTTTCGTTTAATAAATTTTTATGATAAAGATCATTAAGTTGATATTTATCTTATAATTAATTATAAAATAATACAAAATCCAAAGGGAATATAAGATCAATATAACTAAGGCACTAAAATAATATAAAAAGCTAACAGTTCAATTGAATGTTCGATTGAACCTTCAATTGTATCCAGTTTGATTTATCAATTGATCATACCACAGTCAATCGAACTAATTCAGTAGGATCGATCAGACATTTGATTTTATCACGATCAATCGAACTAATTCATTAGGATTGATCGGATGTTTGATTGATCATTTAATCATATCGCGATCAATCGAACTAATTCATTATGATCGATCGGATGTTTGATCGAAGGATTGATCCTATCGCGATCAATCGAACTAATTCATTAGGATCGATCGAATGTTTGATCGATCATTTAATCATATCACGATCAATCGAACTAATTCATTATGATCGATCGAATGTTTGATCGAACGATTGATCCTATCGCGATCAATCAAACTAATTCATTAGGATCGATCGGATGTTTGATCGATCATTTAATCATATCACAATCAATCAAACTAATTCATTATGATCGATCAGATGTTTGATCAAACGATTGATCCTATCGCGATCAATCAAACTAATATGTAATAGTATCGATCGGAATTGATTTTATCAGATGTTTGATTGAACCTTCAATCATGTCAAGTTTTATTGATTGTATCCCGATCAATTTAAGTAATGCACTAATATAATATAAAATGCTTAGAGTTCAATTCAATGTTCGATCGAACATTTAATTTGTTTGAATTTTGTTCGATTATTTGATCTTATCACGATCGATCGAACGAATGCACTAGGTTGGACCAATTGGATGTCTGATCAAACATTCAATCTCAATTGTTTCAAGTTTGATCGATCATTTGATCATATCATGATCGAAGTTGTTGTACATTATGCAATAAAAATTAAAAAAAATAATAATTGCATCAAATATATATATATATATATATATGGTGATTCCGTTATTGCGATCGATCGCACTATGGGTAGTCATATGAGGGAAAGTGAAAGGAAGAAAAAGACAAAATTTAATTGAAAAAAAAAAAAATTCAAGAAATTTTTTTTTTTTTTTAATAATTTTTTAAACTTTAGTGACATGTCAATATTTCACACGTCATTAAAGTTCGAGTAGTGACACCTTGATTTTTGACCTGCCACACACGTCACTAAACTTTAATAACGTTTCACTAATGAGTAGCCACTAAAAAATAAGTTTTTTGTAGTGAAGTTGTTAGAAGAAATAATTACTTGCTAATTGAATTTTATAATATTACCGCTGTTGTAAATTAAAATTATATAATTAAGCTTATTGTACCTTTGCCCAACAATAATAAATAAATAAAAAATCATGTAGTTTGTTGAAGCAGTTTCCGGCACGGCGAATTCAAGGGGATCCAAGTCTTCAAGCTACGCCTCTTGTGGTTCGCCTTTCTGTAAGTCTTTTAGTAAACCTGTAAAACCAAAGTACATGTTAAGAGGATACACCGGGTGTTGGCCTACGGTTCCTCCTCCGATGCTTAAGTCGTTATGTATATTAGCTTAGGATGCAAATTTGTGGTCCTTCATACCTTCGAAGTGAGGCCTTTTATAGTTGAACATGCGCAGGTGGTTATGATGGCCAGGCGGAGGATCCAGGATTTGGTCGTAATGGCAGGAAGGGTTAAAGCTTGTGTTCCCTCTCTTTATGACCGGTAGGAGGCCGTTACATACGTTGATCCAAGAATTGCCTGTACTTGCGAGGTGGCTTTAAGAGCAGGATCGTAACTGTCCCGGTGATCCTGCTAGGCACGGGCTATCTATGTATCCGGATGTTAAGTGCGGGAGGTTCACAGTGATCCCATGCTTGGACTCTTGCTGTCCGAGAGCGTAGGGGACGACGTTGTATTCATTGGTTTGCATTGGACGCATTTGGTGAGCCCATTTAGATGTACTGAGCTTTCATGGGCTCATGGGCCCTGGACCCGTGGGCTTGGGTTGACCCATGGGCTCGGGCAATGGGTTTATCTGTAACAGTTACCCCCCGAATTCCTTCTGCCGAGACTTCAAGAGGAGAAAATTCAAACTCTTGATCTTTTGGTAGTGTTCTTTTTCGAGGGTGGGCCGTTCAAGTGTCTTTCCCTGCTCAGTTCCCTGTAGCCTTTTTTCTTGGCGTCTTAACCATTTATGGAACCTGACATTCGCACGTCCCGGACATTTCAAGATTTGTTGCACTCTTATGGTTTTCAAATCTTTTGTCTTTATCCACATAAATGCGCCGTTGTTTGTCCACGTGTTATGTTGAGTGTGATTCGAAAACTAACGAAACGGATTCCAATGTGCGAACGGTGCCAATGGTTGCATTTTTTGAAGGGAAAGTTGGCTTGAGACTCTTCGGTTCAGGCGTGACTGTAGGCTCATGATGTTCTTGCATTAAATGCCTTGCCCCTTTGCCGAGGTTTCTTCCCCTATAAAGATTTCGCCATTAATCTTCTTCGTTTAAGCCTTCTAGATTTTCATCTGTTTCTCAAGTCTTAGCATTTGATTTTTCCAGTAGCCATGTCTTTTTAGAAACTTCTAGTACAGGTTGACGAAATCGCCGATGAGCAATCATTGGAGATTCCTCTGATTCCCCGCTCAGGAGGTTCTTCAGCCAGAGTGCTTTCGGTTAGTGAAGGATCTCCTTCATCCTTGTGCCTAGATTTTCCACGTCAGCAGAGATCCTACTTCTCGATGGAGGATGAGCTTTTAGCGACCCAACAGGGGCATACTGAATCAAAGTTGGCCAATGCTCATCTTCAGACGCGCGTCGACGTTGCCAACTGGGACGGCCAGGAGTTGGCGAATCAGGTTACGGAGGCGGAGTCCACTGCTGCCCGATTGGTTGCAGAAAATGCGAAAATCGCAGAGGAGCTTTCTAAGGTTCGGGTTTCTGAGGAGGGATTTCAGAAACTTTCCAAAACGCTTGAGGCTCAATTATCTCATTCGGAAGATGCTCGTGACAAGCTTGCAAGTGATTTGGAAGCTTCCTGTGCCAGGTGTGATCGGTTTCACCAAGGGTACCGCTATTGGAAGGTTAAAGTGGTTCGTTATCTTGCGGAGTTGTCATTTATTCCTTGGCTTAGGGACTTGTTGTGGGCCCGTGAATTTCATGGGGGTTTTGAGAATCATCTGCACCTTACCGTCTGTAGAGATCAGTTCGGCATCGACCCTGCCACAGTGGAGTCGAATTTCTTGGAGGTGTCAGCTGCTGCTGTTGACGAAATGGTCGACGTAGGCAGGGAGTTGATTCTTGATGCCTCGGAAGTCAATATGTATGGGTTCCGCCCGGAAGTGAATTTACCCCCCAAGCGTTTTGGTCCCAAGATCCTTGTAGATGACGATATCGATGAATCCCAAAGTTAAACATTTTTGTTTGTTTTGTATATGGACTGTTACTCTTTTTTGAACTATTGTTGGTCTTCTTGATATTTTTTGGATGCTTTGAATGCATATCTGAACTATCTTTGATTTTTTGATGTTTTGATGTTTCCGTGAACCTTTGAATGCCCTTATTGTTGTATTTTGCGGTCAGGTGTCCTACCCCCTGTGGTTGAGGGTTGGAATGTATTGTGATCATCGGTCATTAAATACTCCATTAGTCTTTTGGTATCTGTCGTTTCAGGTTTCGGAGTTCATCATTATTGCAGGCACGACCTTCGATGGCTAGACACGTGGTGCATCACCGTTTGGGTTTCCCAACCGATTCTACGCAGGATGTCTCTTCGCATTTAAAGGTGACCTTTCGTTTTCCAAGGGCTTATGCACTATAAATATCTTATTGGGTTGAAAGAATTCTCATTCAACTAACTGCACTTCTTTCTCTTCAATTTCTTTCCTTATGGCTTCTATTTCTTCATCTGGGAGTTTGGAGACAAAGTCATCGGCTGCTTCTGCATCCTCTTTGTTCCTTAAGGGTGTGGTGTCTTCATCCCACCCGTCGACTGCGCGACCTCATTCTCGTGCTCCTGGTGATTTCGAGGCGGAAATTGCCGAATTACGCTTGCTGTTGGAGGCACAGGAGCATTGCTTGGTGGATCGCTCTAATCAGTGGGCAAAGTTGACGGCCGACATCGAAGTGAAGGATTATCAAATAGCCTGGAATGACTGGCAGCTTGAGTCACAAGATCGAGGGATTACGGATCTTGAGGCTTATCTCATTAGTATTCACGAGAAAAGACGGGAGAAAGCCTTCGATTTTTACTTTGCCACCCAGCTGTTTTTGAAGGAGGAAGAGAAGTGTCGAAGACTTCGCAGGAAATAACGACTCTGGAAGGCTAGGGCTCTTGAGAAAAATGGTCCACCTACTGAAGGTCACCTTCGGTAGCCTTCGATATAAACGACAATGGCCCTTCGACGGCTTTAATTTTCTTGTTTATCATATTCCTGGGTGCTTGCTCAAATGTGATCTGTACAACGTCGCTTTAGATGTAGAGTACTAGATCGAACCTAGACGTGATATCTTTGATGTAGTTAGATAAACAAGTAGCCAAGTGTCTATTGTAACTTGACCTTTCATGCAATTGTTCTGACTTGATCTTTTTGTAATTGAATCTTCTTGTGGTGCAAAGTCTTAAATGAAATGGTTACCTTTGACTCCTTTGTTATGTTGTGCTGTGTCTTTTTGTCTTTGTTTGTTTGTTTTGCCGTGCTTGAAAATCTCATGTTTGATGAATCCTCGGTCTTCCTGGTTAAGAGCCTAGTCTGGGTTTGTTAAGGGTTTACCCCCCGGTTCCCGAAGTGGGAATTTTTTTTGCTGAGGGTTTACTCCCTAGTTCCCGAGGTGGAGATTTTTTTTGCTGAGGGTTGACTCCCTAGTTCCCGAGGTGGGAGATTTCTTTTGCTGAGGGTTTACTCCCTAGTTCCCGAGGTAGGGATTTTTTTTTGCTGAGGGTTTACTCCATAGTTTCCGAAGTGGGAGATTTTTTTTGCTGAGGGTTTACTCCCTAGTTCCCGAGATGGGAGATCTTTTTAGCTAAGGGTTTACTCCCTAGTTCCTGAAGTGGGAGATTTTTGTTTTTCGTTAAGGGTTTTCTCCCTTGTTCCGAGTTGGGAGATTTTTTTTTTCGTTAAGGGTTTTCTCCCTTGTTCCGAGGCGAGGATAATTTTTTTCGTTAAGGGTTTTCTCCATTGTTTTGAGGCGAGAAGATTTTCTTTTCGTTAAGGGTTTTTTCCCTTGTTCTGAGGTGAGGAGACTTTTTTTCGTTAAGGGTTTTCTCCCTTGTTCCAAGGTGAGGAGATTTTTTTTTTTTCGTTAAGGGTTACTCCCTTGTTCCAAGCTTACTGCAAGACAGGGAATTTGTCATCAGGCCCAATGGTCGTTTTGACCAAGGGTTCTCTGACGCTCAAAAGAGTCGCCATAAATTGATCTTTATAAATAATCATGAATTACAAGAAATGAATGCAATGGAAAATTATTGAGAATATTTTTTTAGGTGCTCAGCATTCCAAGGTCTCGGGAGTGGCTTTCCTTCTGCATTCTGTAGGTAATAGGCTCCTTGTCTATGGTTTCGAATGACTTTGTATGGTCCCTCCCATGTTGGTCTGAGCTTTCCTGCCGCTTGACCTTTTTGTTGAAATATGTAGCTGTTCTTTGTTGATAGGCTGCCATCATCGCTTGAGCATCATCCCTCTTTTCCTAGAGCAAATCCAAGCTTAGCTTTATTCCTTCTTCGTTTATCTCGGGGTTGTAATGCTTTACTCAGAAACTGATCAAGCCGATTTCCACTGGGATGACTGCCTCGGATCCGAATGCCAAGGAAAAAGGAGTTTCTCCAGTTGTTTGAATAGTTGTTCTTTATGACCATAGCACCTCTGGAAGAATCTCTACCCATGCTCCTTTCTTGTCTTCAAGTTTCTTCTTCAGAGTTTTCATCAGAGTCTTATTTGTTCCTTCTACCTGACCGTTGGCCTGAGGATGTCCGGGAGATGAGATATAATTTTTGATATGGAGTTCGGCACACCAACTTTGGAAAGGTTCGCAATCGAATTGTTTTTCATTGTCGGTTACAAAAGCATATTGGGATACAATACCGACATACGATCGCTTTCTAGAGGAAATTCTTTATGTTTTCGGTGGTTATAGTTGCCAATGCTTTTGCCTCTGTCCACTTGGTGAAATAATCAACAGTAACCAAGAACCGACACCCTCCTTTTTTCCGTTGGAAGTGGGCCCACTAAGTCGATCCCCCATTGTGCGAAGGGCCACAGGGCCGAAATTGGGCTTAATTCTTCGGGTGGATTGGCTAGCATTCTGTCAAAGCGTTGACATATGGCGCAATGCTTTATCATTTCATGGGAATCTCGGTTCATTCCCGGCCAATAATACCCTGCTCAAATGGCTTTATGGGCTAACATTCTCCCTCTCGAGTGGAGGCCGCACACCCCCTCATGAATTTCTATGAGCACGTATGCAGCGTCATCTTTGGATAGGCATTTGAGCAGAGGGAGGGTGTAACCCCTTCGATACAGAACACCATGAACTAGCGTGTACCGTGCTGCTTGGATGCGGATCTTCCGTGCAAGTTTGTTATTGGATGGCAGCTTGTCTTGCTTGAGAAATTGTAGGATGTCGCGGCCCTAATCTGGACACAGCTCTCTCTCCTCAATACACGCTACTTGATTCGTTTGGCCAATTGAAGGTTCGGTTAGCTCCTGGACTGGGTGATCAACCGTTATGATTTCTTCCTCGGTAGCGGAGCCCATACGAGCTAAGGAGTCTGCTTGCAAGTTTTCTTCTCTAGGAATCTTCGTAGAGGTTACTTTGTCGAAAGATTCCATGATCTCCTTCACCTTTGCCAGATATTTCTTTATTTTGCTTCCCCAAGCCTCGTCTTCGTCCCGAACGTGTCCGACCACTACTTAGGAGTCACTTTTGACTTCCAAGTTCTTGACTCCCATTTCCTTTTCCATGTTCATACCGAGGATCATGGCCTTATATTCAGCCTCGTTGTTGGTGGTGCTAAATTTCAGCTGTACAGCTGCTTCACATTTCTCACCATTGGGTCCCTCAAGCACAACTCTGATCCCGCTACATTTCCGAGTTGAGGACCCGTCCACAGATGCTAGCCATGTCTTTCCCGGAATGACTCCTTCTTCCTCGGAGACGTCATAAAATTCGGCCAAAAAATCAGCTAATGCTTGCCCTTTTAGGGATGTTCTTGGATGGAATTCTATGTTGAATTCTCTGAATTCTATGGCCCAATTGACTAATCTCTCTGACAAATCTAGCTTTTGCAGGATTTTTCGTAACGGATACTTAGTCAATACCTCGATTGTGTGCACTTGAAAGTATGGCCTTAACCTCTAGGCGGATGTGACCAAAGCGAATGCTAACTTCTCGATCCGCGGGTATCGTTCTTCAGCACCATGTAGGGCTTTGCTAACGAAGTAGACAGGCTTTTGTACTCCTTGCTCTTCTCGGATTAAGGCCGAGCGTATAGCTGATGGTGATACCGCCAAATATAGGTATAAAGCTTCCCCTTCGACCGGTTGGCTCAGTAGGGGTGGGCTGACTAGGTATTCTTTCAATTCCTGGAAAGCTTTGTTGCTTTCTAGACTCTAGAAGAAGGCTTTCTTCAGGATTTTGAAGAAGGGAAAACACTTGTCGGTCGAGCGAGAGACGAACCGATTTATTGCCGCTATTCTGCCTGTCAACTGCTGAAGCTGCTTTGTGCTTTGAGGCGCTTGCATGTCCAGGATTGCCTTGATTTTCTCGGGGTTAGCTTCAATTCCCCTTCGGGAGATGATGAACCCAAGAAACTTACCGGAAGAAACTCCGAATGCACACTTAGAGGGATTGAGCTTCATCCTATAGTGCCTTAGCATATCAAACGCCTCGGCTAGGTCTGCTACGTGATTGACCGCCCATATGCTTTTCACCAACATATCTTCTACATACACCTCCATATTTCGCCCAATCTGCTTTCGAAACATTTTGTTGACTAATCGTTGGTATGTAGCTCCTACCTTTTTCAATCCGAATGGCATGACTCGGTAGCAATACATATTCGTGTCAGTCATGAAAGCTATTTTTTCTTGGTCGGACTCATGCATGGAAATTTGGTTGTATCCGGAGAATGCATCCATAAAGCTTAGCAGCTCATGTCCCGAAGTTGAGTCCACAAGATGGTCGATTTGAGGCAAGGGATAGTTGTCTTTGGGGCACGCTTTGTTGAGATCTGTGAAATCAACACACATCCTCCATTTCCCGTTTGACTTCTTCACCAGCACCACATTCGCCAACCAAGTGGTGTACTGGATTTCCTTGATGAATCCGGCTTCATGCAATTTTTTGACTTCTTCAGCGGCTGCTCCACTTTTTTTAGCCGAGTATCCTTCGCTTCTATTGTACAGGTTTGAAATTAGGGTCAGCGTTTAGCTTGTGCACCATGACTGAAGGTGCTATTCCGGGCATGTCGTCATGACTCCAGGTGAATACATCGCAGTTACTATGGAGGAAGGACTTGAGCTCTTTCTTGGTGATTGGGTCTAGTTGGGACCCAATTTTGATAACTCTGTTGGGTTCGCCGATTGAGAATTCCTCAAGATCTTCGACCGGTTCACCGCCCTTTAATTGTTATCTTTCCTCCTTGCTGGTGTTCCCCGGGCTGGAATTTTTGGGCATTCTTTCATAGAAATATTGTAACATTGCTGAGCTGCCCATTGATCACCCCTAATTTCCCCGACTCCGTGATCTGTCAAGAATTTCACCTTGAGGTGTGGGGTTGATGTGATGGCTCTTAGTTCATTGAGAGCCATTCTTTCAATAATGGCATTGTAAGCAGAAGGTCTGTCGACCAACAGGAAACGAACCATTATAGTTGCCTGTCTTGGGTATGACCCGGCTGTGACCGGTAGCTCAATTGATCCGATCGGCTGTACTTGTTCCCCCATGAATTCCATCAAGGGGTAGTTGGTTGGGACGATTTTCTCCTGTCTCAGATTTAACTTCTTGAATGCAGAACGATACAGGATGTCTGCTGAGCTCCCATTGTTCACAAGGATGCGATGGACGTTATGATTCGCCACCGTTTGGGTGATAACCAAAGTGTCCGTGTGTGGGTGCGAGATACCCAGGTAGTCCACATCCGAGAATCCGATCACCATCTCGGTTCTTCGGGACTGCTTCACGGGCCTCCTGACAGTATAGACTTTGTGAGAGCCTTCCAGTTGTCGGGCGTAGGCCTCCCTCACTCTCCTTGATTCTCCTCCCCCGGCGAATCCTCCAATTATGGTGCAGATTTCCTGGAGGTTAGCTTGATGTTGAGGCTCATGGGTTGGGCACGTTGGCCTTCCTCGGTGCTCTTCTCGCCTTACTCTCTCTTCCCGAGGATGCCTGTCATGGTTCCAGTGATTAAAGCTTCTGCTTCGGCACTGTTCTTGTAGTTGTTGATTCCTAGGAGGATGGTAGTTTATTTATCGAACGAAGTTTTCCCAAGGTGGAGCTGCTCACCTTTGTTTTCCCAAGAATCGCACAAGTTTACCATTTTCGATAAACTTTTCAATTAGGTGCCGCAAGGCGATGCAGCCCTCTGTGTATTGCCCGTTGACCTCGTGGAACTCACAATACCGATCTGAGTTCTGATTCTGTGGCGCCTCAGGAGGTCTTCGATATTCTGGATCCTTCTTGATCTCCATCAAGACCTCAGAAATGTTGGTGTTGAGTGGAGTGAAGTTGTGATTACTAAACTTCTTCTTGAAATGCTTTGGGGCGTCGAACCCCAGTAGATCTTTCCTCTTCTTTTCTTCCAGCTTCTTAGGAGTCTTTCAGGCCGACCTCATTGCCATCAAGGTCTTCTCTTCATTAATAAACTCCTCTACTTTATCCAGTAGCTCCTGGAGGGTGTTTGGTTGCTGATAAGCACCGAATGTTGTACATTCAAGCCCCTTAATTTGCATATGTTAATTCCTTAGCGTTGTTATTTGTTTGATTTTGTTTTGTTTTTATGTTTTCAAGTTATAAATAAAGATGCAATTAATTCCATTCATTTTGGGCTTAAAAGCACACTTTGAGAAGACCTAGAAGATATGATTAAGCTTAACCAATCATGGTTAAATTTAATCAAATAAAGGAAAGGATTAATTCGAAATTTCTCAAATTGGAGTCAAAATCGGATTGGATTCAATTTGAGATTCTGCATACGTCTCAGTATTTTGGCCATAACTTTCAGTTCAAATATCCGATTGAGGTGATTCACGCGGTACTGGAAAGATAACTCAAATTTCTACAAATCACTATGAAATATAATTTTCTTAATTCGGAGCGCCACATTGTCAAAATTGCCCTGCAAGATAGGAACGCAATTCTGGGCGAATCCTATTCCGATTTGGACTTAGGTTTTCTTTATCATAATTGGACTTGGACTTAAATCTCCGAAATTTATAGGATTCCTAGGGCTTCTAGGACTCTCCTAAGCCCTATAAATAGGCCTCTAAGCATTGAGAAAAAACACACCGCTTCTAGAGCAAAAATTCAGTAAAATAGTCTGTGGAGCTTAGGAGATCATGAGCGGCTAAACCCCTTCGTGGGGTGTTGATGTAACCCTATGGTTTGATTGTATTTAATTTCTAGATTTTTAATTTATGCATGTTGATTGTATAACTATGAGGATTGCTACAATTGATTTATGTTCTTCATATTAAATGCAATTGTTCTTAAATTTCAATATCAATACTTGTGAAATTCTTCTCTTGTCTTAGAAAGTATTTTACTTTTATTGAAATCAAATCATTCTTATTTTCTGTGATTATGAGGATGATGGTTATACAATGGGTTTAATTGACATATGATCAATAGGATTTGATAGGCCATACCTAGGGAAGACGGGTTGTACTACACCCTAGTTTAGTGTAATTTAGGTAGACAGTCCGTGCCAACCGAAGATGGGTTACACTTATTCATTGATTGTATGTATCCTGTTATAGAATTTGATAATTTATACCTAGGGAAGACGGGTCGTACCGCGTCTTAGTAGTTAGGTGGACGATCCGTGCCAACCGAAGATAGATTATGCTTATTCTTTAATAAGGTAGTTTCTTGTTTATTTATAACATGCATAGAATGAATTTCTGGGATTAATTATGATTAACCATTGTTGTGCGGATAGAGGTGAAGTCAATCCCCTACACTCTCTCTCTTATTTTAAATCTCTTTTATTTTCATGCACTTTAGTTTTTAAAGAAAATCAAATCAAATATCTCTTTTAATTAAGTTGATTTTAATCTTTTAATTTTGATAATTAAACCCCTGCAGTTCTTGAGGTTCGACACCCTCAATATAGCCCTATCTTACGGGATTCGTTCTATTGCGAGTGGTAATTTTATTATTGATATTTTTGGTCACAAAAATACCACATCAATTTTTGGTGCCGTTGCCGGGGACTGCTTAACGGTTTTATTGTCAATTTTTAAGGATTAATTTTAGCTTGATAATTTATTTTTCTATTTTAATTTTAATTCTATTTGGTATTTGTTTTTAGAATTTGTAAACAGGTCCGTAGCTGCCTTCTTTGTGACAGCGATCGAGTGCAGCCCGCGTGCGATCGAGCGCACAGACGCACTCCAGCAGCGCTCGAGCCCTCCACTCCTGCACTCACACCCATCTGCGGCAGTATGTTCGAGCGCACCCTCCCGTGCGATCGAGCGCACTTGCGGCATCCTGCATCCAGACCCTAAGTGCACACTAAGGCCGTTTGTGAGCTTGTTTGTTTTATGTTTTAGCTTAATTTTTTCTGTTTTCTTTTAAATTTCTGTTTAGTTTATGCTAGGTCGTCGTTCTTTATCTTTTCCATTAATTTCTTGCGACCTTGAAATTGAACGCACTCTTAGACAAATTAGATCCCAAAAGAACTCTAATTTGCTAGAAGAGCGTTCCACTGAGACCATGGGGGACAGTAACCATGTAGCATTGCAAGATCACTATCTTCCTACCACTTACACTACTCCCACATGTCTCCGGTTGCCAGAAATTACGGCAACCCATTATGAAATTAAGCCTAGCACTATATGAAGTTTACCTTCCTTCTTAGGGCTTAGCACTGAAAACCTTATGAATTCCTCAGTGATTTCGAATCAATCTGTGAGACCACTAAAATGAATGGATTCACTGAGGATGCCCTAAGGATGCGTCTTTTTCCTTTCTCCCTCAAGGAAAAAGCCAAACATTGGTTCCAGTCCTTAACACCCAATTCTATCACTTCTTGGGCTCAATTGCAACAAGAATTTCTTAAGAAGTACTTTCCCATAGGCATGACCAATAATACTAGGAGAGCCATTACTACATTCTCCCAGTACGAGGGAGAGGATTTCCATGAGACTTGGGATAGGTTGCAGACCTTGCTTAGATCATGTCCACACCACGCTGTCCCAAAATGGCAACTAGTGCAGTGTTTTTATGATGGCCTGACCGAGTCCAATAGAAAAATGGTAGATGCATCATGTGGGGGGACATTCATGTTGAAAAGTGAAAATGAAGCATGGTCTATGTTTGAAAACTTAAGTAACAATTCTCTTCAGCAGGTTTCCGCCAGACGAAGGGCACCAGCACCTAAAGCACCTAAGACGGAGAGTTTGTATGAAGCAGGCCATTCCCCAAACATAGCCAACCAAGTAGTTGAGGCTATCACCAAGAAGCTAGATCAAGTTTTGATGACTGCTGGTTTTACTCCTAATACTGCTCACATGCACACACCACATAAATCTTGCTCATTTTGTTCAAGTCCTATGCATCATGAAAATAATTGCCCTCTTGCTGGAAATTATATTGATGTTGCTAATGAGCAGGTTAATGCAGCTTTCTTCAAACCAGGTAATGATCCGTACTCCAATTCCTACAACCCCGGGTGGAGAAATCATCCCAATTTCTCATGGAAGAACTCAAATTCGGGCAACTCAGCCCCAGGGCCATACAATCAAGCTCAATCCAACAGGCAGCCTTACCAACCTCAATCCACTTACCGGCCTCCACAGCAGCACTACCAGTCTCCATCAGAGTCTAATTTTGAGGATCGGATTCTAAAAGCAGTGAATGAGCTAACCAGCGAGATAAAGCAGTCAATCAAATCTCAAGAGGAAAGAGTAAACTCACATACGCACTCCATTGCCAAACTAGAAGCTCAAGTTGGACAACTTGCCAATACCCTCAACAGGAGGGAAGAAGGAAAGCTTCCAAGTCAGCCAGTGACCAACCCTAGGGGACTATACGTGGTAGAAGGAAGCACATCTCAGCTGGAGCAAGTTCAAGCCGTCACCACATTGCGAAGCGGAAGACTGGTTGACAATCATGTGGAAAAAAAGAAGGATGAGCAAATCGAGGCCCCACAGAATCTGCATCAGGACAAAGGTAAACAAGTAAGCATCGAGGCATCTTCATCATCTACCCCCACTCCTGAGGTACCATATGAGCCTAAGGCCCCTTTCCCAGAATGTCTCAAGGCACCTTCCCACTTCGGGAAACAAGGAGAGAAGATACAAGACATGATGGAAACCTTCAAGCAGGTTCAAATCAACATCCCACTCCTTGAGGCCATCAAGCAAATTCCAGCCTATGCAAAATTTCTCAAGGACCTGTGCACTCAAAAGAGGAAGAATCAGAAGCACATTCCCAAGAAGGTCATTCTCAC
>NC_081546.1:21308455-21344618 GCF_901000735.1 Corylus avellana
TTTCTGTTTAGTTTATGCTAGGTCGTCGTTCTTTATCTTTTCCATTAATTTCTTGCGACCTTGAAATTGAACGCACTCTTAGACGAATTAGATCCCAAAAGAACTCTAATTTGCTAAAAGAGCGTTCCACTGAGACCATGGGGGACGGTAACCATGTAGCATTGCAAGATCATTATCTTCCTACCACTTACACTACCCCCACATGTCTTCAGTTACCGGAAATTACGGCAACCCATTATGAAATTAAGCCTAGCACTATACGAAGTTTACCTTCCTTCTTAGGGCTTAGCACTGAAAATCCTTATGAATTCCTCAGTGATTTCGAATCAATCTGTGAGACCACTAAAATGAATGGATTCACTGAGGATGCCCTAAGGATGCGTCTTTTTCCTTACTCCCTCAAGGAAAAAGCCAAACATTGGTTCCAGTCCTTAACACCCAATTCTATCACTTCTTGGGCTCAATTGCAACAAGAATTTCTTAAGAAGTACTTTCCCATAGGTATGACCAATGATACTAGGAGAGCCATTACTACATGCTCCCAGTACGAGGGAGAGGATTTCCATGAGACTTGGGATAGGTTGCAGACCTTGCTTAGATCATGTCCACACCACGCTGTCCCAAAATGGCAGCTAGTGCAGTGTTTTTATGATGGCCTGACCGAGTCCAATAGAAAAATGGTAGATGCGTCATGTGGGGGGACATTCATGTTGAAAAGTGAAAATGAAGCATGGTCTATGTTTGAAAACTTAAGTAACAATTCTCTTCAGCAGGTTTCCGCCAGACGAAGGGCACCAGCACCTAAAGCACCCAAGACGGAGAGTTTGTATGAAGCAGGCTATTCCCCAAACATAGCCAACCAAGTAGTTGAGGCTATCACCAAGAAGCTAGATCAAGTTTTGATGACTGCTGGTTTTACTCCTAATACTGCTCACAGGCACACACCACATAAATCTTGCTCATTTTGTTCAAGTCCTATGCATCATGAAAATAATTGCCCTCTTGCTGGAAATTATATTGATGTTGGTAATGAGCAAGTTAATGCAGCTTTCTCCAAACCAGGTAATGATCCGTACTCCAATTCCTACAACCCCGGGTGGAGAAATCATCAAAATTTCTCATGGAAGAACTCAAATTCGGGCAACTCAGCCCCAGGGCCATACAATCAAGCTCAATCCAACAGGCAGCCTTGCCAACCTCAGTCCACTTACCGGCCTCCACAGCAGCACTACCAGTCTCCATCAGAGTCTAATTTTGAGGATCGGATTCTAAAAGCAGTGAATGAGCTAACCAGCGAGATAAAGCAGTCAATCAAATCTCAAGAGGAAAGAGTAAACTCACATACCCACTCCATTGCCAAACTAGAAGCTCAAGTTGGACAACTTGCCAATACCCTCAACAGGAGGGAAGAAGGAAAGCTTCCAAGTCAGCCAGTGACCAACCCTAGGGGACTATAAGTGGTAGAAGGAAGCACATCTCAGCTGGAGCAAGTTCAAGCCGTCACCACATTGCGAAGCGGAAGACTGGTTGACAATCATGTGGAAGAAAAGAAGGATGAGCAAATCGAGGCCCCACAGAATCTGCATCAGGACAAGGGTAAACAAGTAAGCATCGAGGCATCTTCATCATCTACCCCCACTCCTGAGGTACCATATGAGCCTAAGGCCCCTTTCCAAGAACGTCTCAAGGCACCTTCCCACTTCGGGAAACAAGGAGAGAAGATACAAGACATGATGGAAACCTTCAAGCAGGTTCAAATCAACATCCCACTCCTTGAGGCCATCAAGCAAATTCCAGCCTATGCAAAGTTTCTCAAAGACCTATGCACTCAAAAGAGGAAGAATCAGAAGCACATTCCCAAGAAGGTCATTCTCACCGAGCAAGTAAGCTCTCTGATTCAGCATAACACTCCTCCAAAGTTCAAAGACCCTGGAGCGCCTACAATTTCATGCGTCATCGGAAACACCGAGATTGAGAGAGCTCTCCTCGACTTAGGAGCTGGTGTTAATTTGCTTCCATACTCGGTGTATCAGAAACTGGGCCTAGGGGAATTGAAACCGACAAGTACTGTCTTGCAATTAGCTGACCGCTCGATCAAGAAACCCCGTGGGATTGTGGAAGATGTCATTATCAAGGTGGACAAGTTCTACTATCCAGTTGACTTTATAGTTCTGGACACAGAATCGGTCTTAAATCCAGAGAAGCAGATTCCAGTAATCCTTGGGCGTCATTTCCTTGCCACAGCCAATGCATGTCTCAATTGCCGGACTGGAGTAATGAAGATCTCTTTTGGGAATATGAAGATCAGATTGAACATCTTCAATGCCTTCCAGAATGCGCTTGATCAGAATGCATGTTTTTTCTTGGATGACATTGGAGAAACTGTTGAAGACCCACCTCCTGATCCTCCATCTAGAGCCCCATCATGGAGCAACCCACCGGAGCCAATGCCTCTCACTTCAAGTACTCCACCACCTGATGACAACCCCACAGGGGACATATTTCATTCAAAAGTTGTTGAAGTTGATTTCATTGGGGTGGAAAATTTTTTGGCAAATTCCCTGGCTACCCCAGTTTTTGAGAACTCCCATAGAGACAAGAGGTTGATCATGAAACCAGTTCGGGACAAACACCCTGAACATTGTCATGGGGAGCATCAAGACCTATTCACTGGGAGAGGCAGTTTCGGGATGTTAAGAAGAATCCTCTTCCTTGTGGAGTGCTACATGATCATAAAGAAGAAGGGATGGAAGAGCTTGATTGGACTTCTGAAGGATCGAGGTAAGATCCTTCGGGACTCGGACTTACATTGAGAAATACCTCCTAGGATCAAGTGCAGGCCCTGTGCGCTTGACCTTCCACTCCACCAGGGCATATGATCTCCATCCAGGTTTATTTTATCCATTGTTGTTTCATTCTTTGTTTATCTTTTTACAACAATGTGTGCACTTGATTGGTATTTGGTTGGAGTATCACTTTATTTTTAGGACATGTGTTTTTGCATTCAAGTTTGGGGGTATGATATGCCCACATCTACTCATTCAGGTATTTCTGTACTCTTGATCTTATTCTTTAGTTCTATACATACATTGGGGACAATGTATGATTCAAGTTTGGGGGTATGAAAAAACAAAACACGGTCCATTTTTGTTGTTATGTCATTCTTAAGCATATGGTTGAGCTTTGATTTTGGTTTAAATTTCATTGATATGCTTAAAGTTATGAACACATGATCATATGACTTAGGGATTTTAAGTCTTGTTACTTACTTTTGGCAACATGAGATGCTTCTTGTTTCAATTTAAATCTATCTTGAGCACACTAGCACATATCTGTGAGGTATGAATTTTGAGACCAATTATGTTTGTTTTCAATGTCTTGAATTTTGTTGGGTGACATATTGGATGAATAACTTTGGCATGATATATATGTATAAAATAAAAGAAAAAAATAAAAAATAAAAATAAAAATTCAAGTTTGAATTTTTTACTGAGTAACCGGACCTCTTGCCTCATTAAGCAGTGAGTGTTCGCGTTAAAAAGTGAAATTTTTTGGATTGATTAATAAAATGGCTAGCTTAGCCTCGTAGCCTTTTTGACTCGAGTTAGTAAGTCCTTAGGGGTGTCTTTACACCTAGTGCCCTAAAGCCATTTGGTTTGGGAGACATTGGCCTAACACTCGATACATGGGTCAATTAGAAAGCTTAAGGGAGCTAAGCATTGCAAAGCCTACAAAAAGAAAAAAGAAAAAAGAAAAAAAAAATGTATGCCTTGGTTGTTTCATTTGATATGAAGTCCAATAAATTCTGAGATGTTGATTCATTCATACTGGAATTATTTTGAAGCCTCATGATTATGTGTTAGTTCACTTTGCACTAATTGAAATTTATGTACCTCAATCTGCCATTTGTAAGTGATTTGACTTATAAATTCTTTGGAATTTTGAAAATGAAGTTTATAATTTTAAGCTTGCTAATGAATGACAACCATTATTTTTGTGATACTTTATCCTTCTGAATGACATAATGATGATAATGTTTGTGGGTATCATTTCTGGAAAACCCTCACGAGACTTCACTCGTCCTCTAGGGAATGCCTAGGGGTTTAAAAGGCATGTTGCATATGCTAAATGCAATCGTACATCCCACGAAAGATGGACTTATCTTTTTGTTTTTCAGTTTATTTTCAGTTTTGTATTGCTAAGGGACTAGCAATATGTAAGTTTGGGAGTGTGATAAGCACCGAATGTTGTACATTCAAGCCCCTTAATTTGCATATGTTAATTCCTTAGCGTTGTTATTTGTTTGATTTTGTTTTGTTTTTATGTTTTCAGGTTATAAATAAAGATGCAATTAATTCCATTCATTTTGGGCTTAAAAGCACACTTTGAGAAGACCTAGAAGATATGATTAAGCTTAACCAATCATGGTTAAATTTAATCAAATAAAGGAAAGGATTAATTCGGAATTTCTCAAATTGGAGTCAAAATCGGATTGGATTCAATTTGGGATTCTGCATACGTCTCGGTATTTTGGCCATAACTTTCAGTTCAAATATCCGATTGAGGTGATTCAAGCGGCACTGGAAAGCTAACTCAAATTTCTACAAATCACTATGAAATATAATTTTCCTAATTCGGAGCGCCGCATTGCCAAAATTGCCCTGCAAGATAGGAACGCAATTCTGGGCGAATCCTATTCCGATTTGGACTTAGGTTTTCTTTATCATAATTGGACTTGGACTTAAATCTCCGAAATTTATAGGATTCCTAGGGCTTCTAGGACTCTCCTAAGCCCTATAAATAGGCCTCTAAGAATTGAGAAAGGACACACCGCTTCTAGAGCAAAAATTCAGTAAAATAGTCTGTGGAGCTTAGGAGATCATGAGCGGCTAAACCCCTTCGTGGGGTGTTGATGTAACCCTATCCAAGCACAATGGTTTGATTGTATTTAATTTCTAGATTTTTAATTTATGCATGTTGATTGTATAACTATGAGGATTGCTACAATTGATTTATGTTCTTCATATTAAATGCAATTGTTCTTAAATTTCAATATCAATACTTGTGAAATTCTTCTCTTGTCTTAGAAAGTATTTTACTTTTATTGAAATCAAATCATTCTTATTTTCTGTGATTATGAGGATGATGGTTATACAATGGGTTTAATTGACATATGATCAATAGGATTTGATAGGCCATACCTAGGGAAGACGGAATGTACTACACCCTAGTTTAGTGTAATTTAGGTAGACAGTCCGTGCCAACCGAAGATGGGTTACACTTATTCATTGATTGTATGTATCCTGTTATAGAATTTGATAATTTATACCTAGGGAAGACGGGTCGTACCGCGTCTTAGTGGTTAGGTGGACGATCCGTGCCAACCGAAGATAGATTACGCTTATTCTTTAATAAGGTAGTTTCTTGTTTATTTATAACATGCATAGAATGAATTTCTAGGATTAATTATGATTAACCATTGTTGTGCGGATAGAGGTAAAGTCAATCCCCTACACTCTCTCTCTTATTTTAAATCTCTTTTATTTTCATGCACTTTAGTTTTTAAAGAAAATCAATTCAAATATCTCTCTTTTAATTAAGTTGATTTTTATCTTTTGAATTCTGATAATAAAACCCCTGCAGTCCTTGAGGTTCGACACCCTCTCTATAGCCGTATCCTACAAAGATTCGTCCTATTGCGAGTGGTTATTTTTATAATTGATATTTTTGGTCAAAAAAATACCACATCAGTTGCCTTCTCTCGATCTTCCTTGCCACGGGCTCATTGGACGAGATTTCGTTGTAAACGGCAGAGAGGATTACACCGTTTGTAGGATCTTCTACCTTCAGTCTTTTGGTGTTAAACCGAATCATGAATTCCTTTAAGCTCTCCCCTTCTCGTTGGTGGAGCGTCAATAGGTACCCGGACGGTTTCTTCCTTTCTCTGGAACCCAAGAAATGGGTGAGAAAAATCCGAGCTAGATCCTCGAAGGTAGCCACAAAATTAGGGGGCTAAGCTTCGGAACCATTCCCTAGCATTTCCCGAGAGTGTAGTCGGGAAGACTCTGCATGCTATCTCGTCGGGAATGGCATGCAGTGTCAGATGCATCCGATAGTTCTCAAGATGTTTGGTTGGATCTCTGACTCCACTGTAGCTCGAAATTTGTGGTGTTTTGAACTTGTGGGGGAGTGGATGATTGATCACCTGTTGGGTGAAGGGTGTCTCCATCCTAGCGAAGAGCTTGCTCACCACTGCAGTCTTATACTTCTCTTTCTTTTCCATGGCTCCAGCTTGGTCTTAAGCTCTGCCAATGCTTCGTCTACCTCCCTTTGCAGAGCTGTGATTGGTAGTGGTTCCGCTATTTTGCGGGAGTTTTCACCTTTGCGAGTATGAATGAGTGGGGGAAGACGACTTTCGCCTTTGTGGCTGTGACCGTTAGAGTGGAGGTTCTGGTCATTGGAGTGATTATCGTGGTTTCTTAGCCCATTTGACTGTTCAGCCTGATTGACATGGAATGGAGACAGAAATCAGAGCTGCAGCTCCTCATTCTGCTGGATCAGAAGCTCCATTTGTGTTTCAAGAGAAGCAATGCGTTCCTTGTCGCCAACATTCTGATGTGCCGGTGGGGGCCTCTGATTATCTTGCGCCAGTGGTTCTTTGGTGCGAGCTTGGCTTCTTGACCTTGTATTCACCATTGATGCGGATTTTTGTTTTCGTAAGAACGAATAGTCGTTCCCACAAACGGCGCCAAACTATTGAAGCAGTTTTCAACACGGTGAATTGAAGGGGATCCAAGTCTTCGAGCTACGCCTTTCGTGGTTCGCCTTTCTGTAAGTCTTTTAGTAAACCTGCAAAACCAAAGCTCACGTTAAGAGGATACACCGAGTGTTGGCCGGTGGTTCCTCCTTTGATGCTTAAGTCAATATGTATATTAGCTTAGTATGCGAATTTGTGGTCCCTCATACCTTCGGAGTGAGGCCTTTTATAGTTGAGCATGCGGAGGTGGTTATGATGGCCAGGCGGAGGATCCGGGATTTGGTCGTAACAGTAGGAGGGGTTAATGCTTGTGTTCCCTCTCTTTATGACCGGTAGGAGGCTGTTACATAAGTTGATCCGAGGATTGCCTGTACCTGTGAGGTGGCTTTAAGAGCAGGATCATAACTGTCCTGGTGATCCTACTAGGCGCGGGCTATTTGTGTATCCGGACGTTAAGTGCGGGAGGTTCACAGTGATCCCATGCCTGGACTCTAGCTGTCCGAGAGCGTAGGGGACGACGTCGTATTCATTGCTTTGCATTGAGGGCATTTGGTGAGCCCATTTGGATGTACTGGGCTTTCTTGGGCTCATGGGCCCTTGACCTATGGGCTTGGGATGACTTGAGGGCTCAGGCGATGGGTTTATGTGTAACATAGTTAATTAAAAGGAAGCAATTATGGATTAGTAGAAGAGTTTAAATGATTCACAAATAATCCATGTATACATGCTATTTTTTGAAGCGTTTCGATGCCTAAAAATGTGATGTTTTCAAAATGTTTATTATCAAAATCTAAAAAACAATTTTTTTTTAATATATTATAATTATTTTCAAAGTGTTACAGGTCCACAACCTGGTGAATATATATTATAATTATTTATATATTAGAATTATTATTAGATAAGGTAATGATGTATTATTATTTTTATTAGGAATTTAAGGAGACTTGCTCATAAAGCAATATCTCTAGTAGGAAATATGAGATTTTTCTCCTATTAGAGTGATCAATAAAATATTTGAGAAGTTTAATATTCAACTCTAATAGTTGTTTTTGAAAGTTTAGGGTTCCTCGAATTACCCTCAAATTATGAGGTCTAGGATTCCTCGAATTATCCTACAAAACCCTATCAAAACTTATCGGTCTCATTGATTATACATCCCTCGTTACGGAAGCCCATAATATACTTACATTAAAGGTTGGAAAGAGAAGTAATTTTACCGATGTGGGACAAGCATGAGGGCTAGTCTGAGGTATGAGCTTGCATGCATGAACACGTAATACGTAGAAAGTATAGAAACACATAATACGATAAGCGGAATAATAATAATGACAGAGATAAAAGAAATATAATAAATACAAAAATTAAGGTAATTCAGCATATAGCATACATCCACACGTTAAATCCGTATAGAGTACATTTCCTTGATATATGATTTGATTACACAACTCTATTTATAGAACTTTACATGTAATTTGAAATATTTCAAATACAAACATATTCCTTAAATTAGGATTAATAAATATAATGTAGAGAATACAAAATCAACATTTATCATAAGAGATTTATATTCTTAACAGGAAGCTTAGAAAACAGCTACTTGCACCGGTGATAACTACTTGGTCACCTTCTGCCCTCACCATTCTCATATACACTTATTGATTAGTTATTTTATTTAGTTAGGTTTGCAATCCTAAATAATTGTCCAAGTAAGAGTATGGTAGTTTATCAAGCATTTGGTAGTACTAGTTTATGTTAATATCCAATAGTTGTTGTAGCAAAACTCAAGGAACAAAACAACCAAATAAGGTTAGGGTCGATCTTTTAAACTACAATGGAGAAACAATGGAGAAAATACAGAGAAAAGAAATAGCTGAGAATGCAGTCGGAGTGAATTAAGGCACAGAACTCGGCACTCTCGTGAATCTTTTGTGAAAAATTCTAATCTTGAACAATTGAAAGATGTTGACAGCCACAAGAGAATTACCCTCCAAAATGAAATCCTTAAGAGAGAAGAAAGCAAGAGGTGAGGTAAGATAGATAGATGGGCTGCTGGAGCGTCTCCATACAATGACATACGAAGCAGACCAGTTACGAGTCAAGGTGGCAACCTACACCCATCAAATAAACATGGGCTCCTAGAGCCTCTTTTTTACAGCTAGACGGCTCTTATTGATTCTACCTCTCTGTTTCCCATCAACCCTTCAAATCCCATCTCTCTGCCTTATCCCTTCCTCTTACGTGGCTTCTATCCGTCATGCCCACATGGTGACCAAAACATCTAAATAGATTCTAAAAAGAGGTTCAAAGAAGGCCCAAAAAACCAAAATAGACCCAAAAGGCTCATTAAAAAAAAAAAAGCGGTAATGCAATGTGGTTATTAGTTTCAATAACTGCTAATCAGAGGTTATTTTAAAACTACTAACCGCCTAAGACATAGCGGTTGTGATTAACAAAAATTTAATAATCGCGTAAAGCGGTTACTGTTGACGGTTAGAGCTAACAACTACTAATCGCAACCGCAAGCACACCTTTATGTACAACGGTAAATTTTACTGTTATATTAGATAATAAGAATTTGGAGGTAAACACATGAAAGTATATGTCGCATTTATCTTTTTATGCCACAATCTTTCATGGATTTATGGTTTTTTTTTTTTTTTTAGTTTTGTTTTGTTTGATATTGTTGTTTTTAATTATTTTTTGGGCGTTAATTCTTCATTTTAAAAAAATGGATATTTTTGGGTTTCTTTTTGTCATTTAAGCTTTGTTTTATGGAAATTATGGTTTAGTTTTGGGCATGCAGGTAAGTGGGTTAAGGTTAAACAGTCTCGATGAAATGAAAATAAAACATCTTTCAGAAGAATAATCTTGCTTTATAAACTAATGTATAATGGTATTTTCTTGAATGAAACATTATTTTTATTATGTGCAGTGATACCTTATGCTTTATGAAATAAAGAAAATGTATCTTTCATGAAACAAGAGCAAGTAAAAATACCCCAAAATCCTCACACAAATTATCTATTAAACTTTTAAAAATATCGGGAATTTTATGACTCATGTTTTTTTTAAAGTTATACTTCCTACCATATTATGTGTCTTATTCATGATAAATTCTAATGCTATGATTATGGAAAGTATGAAAAGATTTATACTATGATTGCCACATGTTATGATTATGAACGGAATGAGCTGTAAAGGTTATATGAAATGTTACATGTGCATTTATGTTTATAAATGTTTAATCTCTAGGCACTATAATGTCACGACCGGTACCAGATTGCATTGGTAGCATGACAATCACGCCGAATGACAGATACGCGAAGGTGTAGGATATCAGTCGGGTAGCCTTCACCTAGGGAAGTTCCCAACCCGGTAGCTCTTCCCTATGACGACAGGATGAGCCAATGGAGTCCTTCGGGACAAGCCAACATGAGCCGCTCACAGTAAATTTACAGAGTTAGCTCAAAGGGTAAAACGTATATGATAGTTTATAAAAAGAAAAACTAAGAGAATGAAGCCTTAAGCTATTTTATTTTACAGTAAAAACATCATCGATTTTACTCATGATGTCCTGTTTATGATTCTTACTATTGGAATTTCTACAAAATAGGTTATGTTCAAGAACTTAATAAGGCTTACTTGCACACACTACTTAACTTTAATTTACTTACTAAGTCGTAAACTTACCCACTTCTACTTGTAAATGCAATATGTATTAATTTTCAAATTGCATTTACAGATAGTGCACTGACTATGGCGCAACTTTAGGGAATACTATGGCAAAGTCGAGAGGTGGGACTCTTATGTGTAAAGCTTTCACCCTTTTGATTTGTGGCTCATATTTTCAGCAAGAGTAATATGGTATGTACTATAACTTAAGAATTAAGATATTGTAGTTCTTGAGTTGTAAGAATTATAGTATGTATTGTTTTAAAGTTTTAAGGTTGTATGGTTCTGAGGTTTGTTTTAATAACTTTATCACTCATTGAATGCTAGCACATTATGAGCTTGTGAGTTCATAATAATGGGAGTTTATAGTGCTTTGGTTTTCGTGGTGAACCTGTGGTAGAAGAATAAAATTTTTAATGAGAATATGTTACAATTTCTCCCAATCGCTCTACCTCTAGAACTTGGGGCATGACCTAAGGTGGCACGACTGAAGATTGAGGCCAACAATGACCTTCCCAATTCATCAATGTCTCATTCCCAATACCATAACAATATTGCTTTCAATATATAAATTAAATAGAGTCAAATAATGCATTGCCAACTATGCCTAATCCACAACCAACAAAACTAGATTACCAACTCTAAATGCATAAAATACCAAAAATGTCTCCACAAAGACTAATGTTAAAAGGAAGATGTGGGTCTTCCTTGTGTCTTCTCAAATTGATGTGCTTTTTAAAATTACAACTGAATCAAAATTTAATAGTAATCTATCGAAAATCCAATAATAATTTTAAAAGTCATATTGATTTAGAAATGACACAAAGAGGACATGGGATGTCATTTAGCATAACTCCTCCATAAAACATCAAACAATATCCAAATTTAAGGCAAAAGTCAGCCAAAAAAAAAACATGCCAAATTTCTTTAACATAATGATCTAAAATAGAACACAATATCAAAAGATAACAAGGCAAATCATTTTTCCTTCAATTCTGTTCATATTCCAAGCTAAACAGAAATTCTGAAAATGACATTTTTCCTCTTAGACATTAGTTCGGTCTTCTGTTGCACTCCCTGTTAACTTGTGTATGAAATTACTGAACATTTTCAATATCCAATAGATCAGTCGGAGAATTATGTGAATCAACTTCTTCACCATCCAATAGAGTAGGCGAATTATGTGAATCAACTTCATCACCATCCAATACAGTAGGCGAATAATGTGAATCACAACAGCAATCACAACCAATCCGCCCCAAACTAGTAATAATTTCAAGCCAAACGAAATAAGTGTTTCAAAAAGATTTTCTGAGGTTACATGAAATACTGCCGCTGTATAGGTAAGTGTCATGGACGCGACTGAGATAAGCATGGCTGATGTCAAAAGCCATATAAAAAACTTGCTCCTAATAGGAAATCCAGTAGTAACCAAAAGTATGACGCACAAAGATGCGAAGAACGAGGTGCTATTGAAGTATAAGAACCATATGTATATATCATATGGATCAAAATAAGAGAAAACTGCTTTGCCGGCTTCACATACATTTCCGTCGCTACAATTGAAACCAAGCGTGGAGTTGGATATATTTTGTTGCCAAACGCCACCTGGTGGGCTGATCCCAGCTTGAAAAGCCATGGTTGCTATCACAGTAGCCACTACCGTCAATGTGCCACGTGTTTCCTCCATCCAATTTCCCTGACGCTTAAAGTGTTTACCCAATGCTGAAAGAACACACCCCCACCATCTCCTAAACCCTGATTGAGATTGTTGTGCTTCATTAACACTAGTACCACTCGGTGTCGGTGGTAGGGAAGAATTTAGACCCTTTGATCTTCTCGCGCCAGCTTCCTTTAGAATTTTTTGGATTTCAAAACATTTAAATTCTCTTGAACAGAGGTCACAGGCCTCTAAGATATCTGAAGCTGTGTAACCAAGGTTGTTTGTGGCATTAGCCTCTCTTTTAATTGCAGGTATTGAAAGTAGGTATTTTATGGCCTGCGCAAACAGAACATTCTATTGACCAATAGCTACTGGAAACTCTAAAAGCACTTCAACAAAAAGAAATCCAAATAAATTTAATTCAACCACATTGAATGATATTTCTTCGGTTATTTATTACGTATCTCTTGTTATTTGAATAGGGGAAAATACAGAAAACGAAAATGCTCCTAAGGTGTGTTACAACGTCACTTTCCTTAAGAAAATATTTGCCCCCACCAGAATTGGTATGCAACAGGGTTTTCTGCAAATTTTTCTCCAGGATACAATGGAGCCCAGAAACCTCTGTATTTTTAACTGCGTTATGCACAAACGAAATTAAAACCCGAAAATACCCTTAGACTTTCTATTCTAATCAGAGACAAAAAATAAAAGGATAATGCATATTTTTAAAATTCAAAACAAGGGTATTAAAGAGAATTGAATTGTCATAGATAATTATCCATTATCAGATAATTTCGAATTTCAAAATAAAACTGCAATTTTGAATTTCGAAGATAAAACTGCTGTTTTTGAATTTCGAAAATAAAACTGCTGTTTTGAATTTCGAAATATAAACTGCTGTAAACTGTTAATCCAATTGGCACTTAAATCTGACCGTTAGATTAAATAATTATTTAATCTCAATCGTTAGATGGTTAGATCTACTTAAGAAGCATCCTACGGTTTAGATCAAACCTCTAGATCGAACGATCTTGACCGTCCAAAAATGAATGGTCATGATCTGATCGCTCCGAGCTCCGATGCTTCGTGCTAAGTGCCAAGTGCGCCATCAAGGCGCCACTAGCGCCCTACAGCCCACGCCACGCGCGCGCGCGTGTGCGTTTGCGTCCGGTGCTTCGCACCGTACGGTAACATGTATTAGGGTGTACCCTAGCATAGATCATTTAACAGCTTAAACTTGTTGGAACTTATAAATGCCAACAAAATTTTCACTCTTTCCAATGTGGGATAACTTTCATTCAATGCTCTTTAAAACCTTCCATTTAAAACATTCCCAAGACACAAAATAATATCTATATATATATTTATTTTGAAAATATTTCAACAATCCCCCACCATTTTCAAAATCAAAACAACTCGAGTAGAATAGGAAAAATCATGCATAAATGAAGGTGTCTTGAGGACTTGAACCTTCACTTAGTGATAGTATGTCAAAGCTAATCAGAATAACATGGTAGATAAAACTTTGAACCAGCTATCCTATTTGAGTAACCGGACATACCTCACACATGCTTTCTCTTCTCTTTAGGTATTTTCTTTTAAGCCGACACGTGGATTGGCCTTGTGTCTATATCCCGGTTTCATGAGCGCTCTAGAGACAATCCTAGTCTCATAGAAGGCGGCACCACCTCCGACACTCATATAGGTAAGCTCATCAGAAGTGTCCTGTAACAAATACACTTCAACAAAACTATGTTATAAGCCTATTAAGTGCATAACACAATCTCTATTGTAACATTACAGGTTCCAAGCACCCTTACCTTGGGATGTTTTATTAGTTTTAAAAACTAATATAAAATGTGGTGCTTGCAATCACAACATATAGTGTACTTTAGCTCATTGAATTCAAGATCTTGATATTTCAAGTGTTGAGTTGAGTTTCCACTATTGGTGATTTAATGGTATTAATCCCATCCCTTTTGATGTTTTCCACACCAAATCCCTTGCAAGTCCTTTAGTCAATGGATCTGCCAAATTTTGAACAGATCTCACAAAATCAATGGTAATTACTTCATCAGTGAGTAATTGCCTTACATAACTATGCCTTAAACCAATATGCCTTGATTTGCCATTATAGATATGACTATAAGCCCGTGACAGAGTAGCTTGACTATCACAATGTAAAGACACTGGAGACACAGGTTTAGGCCATACTGGAATTTCCATTAATAAATTCCTCAACCATTCAGCTTCTTTGCTACAAGAAGCCAATGCCACAAACTCAGCCGCCATGGTAGAGTCTGTAATAAGGGTCTGTTTCTTAGAACCCCAGGAGATAGCTCCTCCACCAAGGGTGAAAATCCACCCACTGGTTGATTTGTGATCATCATTATCCGTGATCCAACTAGCATCTGTATATCCTTCCAATACTGTAGGATATCCGCTGTACAAAATACCATAATCCATGGTCTTTTTTAAATATTTAAGAATCCTCTGTACAGCAATCCAATGAATATGACTAGGATTACTAGTATATCTACTCATTTTACCCACTGCATACGCAATGTCAGGTCTAGTGCATGTCATTGCATACATCAAACAACCAATAACTCTAGCATATTCCAATTGATCTACAACTCTACCAGTATTAGGATACAATTTCATGCTAGCATCAAAAGGTGTAGACACAGGTTTGCAATCAAACTGATTAAACCTTTTAAGAACTTTTTCAATATAATGAGACTGAGTAAGAGTTAAACCTTTCTCATTTCTAACAATTCTAATACCAAGAATTACATTAGCAATACCCAAGTCTTTCATGTCAAAGCTGGAAGACAAGAAATTCTTAGTATTTTCAATGCTTTCAAAATCAGTTCCAAAAATCAACATGTCATCAACATATAAACATATAATGACTCCTTGATTTTTATGAAACTTGCTATATACGCACTTGTCAGAATTATGGATTTTAAATCCATTTGCAACCACAACTTTATCAAATTTTTCATGCCACTGTTTGGGAGCTTGTTTAAGACCATAGAGGGATTTAATTAATTTACAAACTTTTCGTTCATGATTAGGCATAACAAATCCCTCAGGTTGGTGCATATAAATCTCTTCTTCAAGCTCACCATTTAAAAACGCAGTTTTAACATCCATTTGATGAATTTCGAAATTATAAATGGATGCTAATGCAATCAAAGTTCTAATGGTAGCAATCCTAGCAACAGGAGCATAAGTATCAAAATAATCCAAACCTTCTTTTTGTTTAAAACCTTTAGCTACTAACCTTGCTTTGAATTTTTCTATAGTTCCATCTACCTTTAATTTCCTTTTAAAAATCCATTTACAACCAATAGGTATGGAACCAGGGGGTAGATCTACTAGTATCCACGTGTGATTTCCCATTATAGAATCCATTTCATCATTTATCGCTTCTTTCCAAAATGCAGAATCTTGAGACTTCATAGCCTCTTCATATGTCAAAGGATCTGAATCTATATTAGGTGAGATCATCTTTTGTTTACAAGATGAATCTCTAGATCCTTCAACCAAATATACAATAAAATCTGGTCCAAAAGATTTTTCTTTTCTCATTCTTTTACTCCTCCTTATTTCAGAAGGTTCACTTGGCTCACCAGATTCATTGTTATTTCTAATGGGTTCCACCATCTTATCATTTATAGATGGAATTGATGTGAACCTATTTTCATAAAATTCTGCATCTCTGGATTCTATAACAGTATTTACCTTAACAGAATTATTAGGTTCAACAACTAAGAACCTATAACCCTTGCTATGTTGAGCATAACCCAAGAAAATACATTCAATGGCTTTTTGGCCTAATTTCCTGATTTTTGGTTCAGGTAATCTGACAATAGCCCTACACCCCCACACCTTAAAATAATTAAGATTGGGTTTTCTTTTCTTCCATAATTCATATGGGGTAACCTTGGATTTCTTTTGTGGCACTCTATTTAATATATAACACGCTGTAAATAACGCTCCACCCCAAAAACTTTTATTAAGCCCAGAATTACAAAGCAAAGCGTTTACCATTTCAACTAAAGTTCTGTTTTTTCTTTCAGCAACTCCATTTTGTTGTGGGGTATAAGCAATGGATGTTTCATGAATAATGCCTACAGATTCACAATAGGAAGGAAAATGAAATTCTCCTCCTCTATCAGATCTAAGGCATTTAATTCTGACATCACATTGATTTTCCACTTCTGTTTTGTAAACTTTAAAATTTTCCAGAACTTCATCTTTTGAAAAAAGAAGATAAACATAGCAGAATTTTGAAAAATCATCAATGAAGGTTACAAAATATTTTTTACCCCCTCTTGTAGGATTGCTATGCATGTCACAAACATCACTATGTACAAGTTGCAATAATGTAGAAGATCTATCAATTTTTGAAAAAGATTTTCTGATAATCTTTGTTTTCAAACAGATTCTACATTTATCAACCATATCATTTACAGAATGAGGAATCAAATTTAAAACAGACATATCATGCAATTTTCTAATATTAACATGTCCTAATCTATTATGCCACAATGAAACAGAGTCAATCATATAAGCAGAATTCACAACTTTATTAACCAAATTAAGTTTAAACATGTTCTGAAATAAATACCCTTTCCCAACAAAAACACCCCCTTTGGTCAGCACAAACTGATCTGACTCAAAGACACACTTAAATCCGAATTTATTAAGAAGACCCCCTGACACGAGGTTCTTCCTAATATCAGGAACATAATATACATCAGTAAGTGTAAGAACTTTCCCAGAAGTGAATTCCAGATTCACTGTTCCTTTGCCTTTCACTACAGCAGTGGTGGAATTTCCCATGAAGAGAACACAGCCATCCTCCACTGCTTCAAAGGTCTTGAAAAGACTCCTCTCCATGCAGACATGCTTTGAAGCACATGAGTCGATCCACCATGAACCATCTTCTTCGAGCATGAAGATCTCGGATATCATGGCCACAAACTCTTTCGAGTCAGAAGCTTGCTGTTTCTTCTTCAGAAAACGGCAATCCTTCTTGAAGTGGCCTGGTTTGCCGCAATGATAGCAAGCGAATTTCGCTTTCTTATCACGATTCTGGTTCTGGTTCTGGAAATTCGTCCTCTTCTTCTGAAATGGCTTTTTCTTCTGAAAGGGTTTCTTAGAAGAAGATCCTTCCTCCACCATATGCACTTTCGAGGACAAAAATCCTTGTTCTTCATTGTCTTTTTTCTTCAGTTCTTCCTCAATCTGAAAGTGCTGGCCTAACTGATCAACAGTTATTTCTTCCTTTTTATGTTTCAAAATTTTCTTTTGATCTTTCCAGGAAGAAGGAAGTTTGTCAATGATGGATGAGACAGCAATTTCCTCATCCATCTTCATGTTATGCTGATTAAATTGACTCAAAATATGCAGAATCTCATTAAATTGTTCAACAATAGGCCTATCATCTATCATTCTATAATTCATGAATTTAGAAGCCAAAAACTTCTTACTTGTAGCATCTTCTAAAAGATACTTAGCCTCGAGTGCATCCCAGACATCTTTGGCAGTCGATTTGCTTTGGTAGATGTCGAACAAAGAATCCACCATAGCATTGCAGATGTGGCCTTTGCAGATGTAGTCATCCTGCTCCCACTTCATCCTTGCTCGAGTTTCAGCAATCGTCTCGTTCTCACGTGCTACTGGCTTCGGAGTTGTTAGCACGTAAGCCACCCTAATTCCAGCAAGGAGGAAATGCATCTTCTTCTGCCACCTCTTGAATGACGTTCCATCAAAGCGGTCGAGTTTGGTGAAATCAGCAGCAAGTTCTTTCAGAGATTGTGGTGCCATTGAAGCAGAAATATTTTCTTAAGATTGTTATTTGAATAGGGGAAAATACAGAAAACGAAAATGCTCCTAAGGTGTGTTACAACGTCACTTTCCTTAAGAAAATATTTGCCCCCACCAGAATTGGTATGCAACAGGGTTTTCTGCAAATTTTTCTCCAGGATACAATGGAGCCCAGAAACCTCTGTGTTTTTAACTGCGTTATGCACAAACGAAATTAAAACCCGAAAATACCCTTAGACTTTCTATTCTAATCAGAGACAAAAAATAAAAGGATAATGCTTATTTTTAAAATTCAAAACAAGGGTATTAAAGAGAATTGAATTGTCATAGATAATTATCCATTATCAGATAATTTCGAATTTCAAAATAAAACTGCAATTTTGAAATTCGAATTTCAAAAGTAATTGGTTTGTTAGTCGACTTTCTCTCTGACTCCAATAAATTTATCTTTATCAATGATGCTAAGCCATAAAAGATACAAGGATCAAGGGGTGTATGTCACACGTAAAATATCATATCCTAAACAGTATATAAATAGGAGAAAACATAGAAAAGCCTGATAAATTGTGATGCCCCAAAAATTTAAAACCCAATCCCGGTCATTAAGGGTAAACAAATATTTTTCTTAAACATTTTCATAAAACAACAACTACTTGCAATTGTTGTAATGACCCTTGTTATTTAAGAAAACAAACCAAAAACCTTATTTTTGCCTTTGACCGAATATTCAGTAGGGGCCCACCGAACGTTCGATGTTAATCTTAGTGCGAACTTATTAAAGTCCTAGGATAAGATTTTCTATGTGTTGATTTGAAAATAGGAGCCTTGTATGGACCTTAGCATTCTCACTAGACCCATGCTCTCTGACCGAACTTTCGGCCTCGAGTCCGAATGTTCGAGGGCTTTTTGACTCTTAAAAGCACCTTTCATTTGTTTTACGAAACAGTTTTTTTTTTTTTTTTTTTTTTTTCTTCAAACAGACTTTTTGAGTGTTAAACATACTTTTAGACAACTCAAATACACATCCAAACAATCCCTAAGTCAGGTAGCAGTTCTGTTGACTATAAAAAGAGATCAATGTCAACAACAATAATATATATAAAATGGAGATTGATGTCAACAACAATAATATATATAAAATGTCAGGCCTCCGGGACATTTGCACAACAAGCGCGAGGTTTCTTTAAGTGACGTGTATGAATTAAATTGACACTCAAAATAAAGAGAAATTAATTAAGAAAAGACGTCTTAATTATCACAGAAAACTTAAAAGGATGTACAATAAATTAACCTTTTTTATTTTTTTTTCTTCTTAAATGCGCTTTTTAAAAATAAAAAACATTAAGCAAGCATTATCATAACTTATGATATACTAATTATTGCATTTTATATTTAATTGTAAAATATTATTAAATTACTAATTTTGAGCTTAAATGATGTACTAAGAATTTGCAGTGGTCTAGAAGTCCTCTCTTTTTTCTTCTAGATAACACCAAGAAGCATTTCAAGAGGAGTGAAGATTTAGATCTAGATCTTTTCTCCTCCCCTTTCACTGTAGTAGTGCTTGGTGTGTTCTCTGCACGCTTTTCCGGTCTCCGTTTCTGGCGGGTTGCTTTAGATCTAGTTTGTAGATCTAGATCTAGATCCAGACTTAGTCTCTTCAACCTTAGATCTGATCGTCTTCTTTGGCCAAGGTGTATCTTCTGAAGGGATGTCTACGATGCCGTGATCGTCTGCTGCTGCTTGTGGAGTTCTTGTTTTTTGTTTTTGTTTTTTTGTTTTTCCTGGTCTTCGGGTTGAGGATGGAGTGGATCGGTGTGGAGGCTTAACTCTCATGACTGAATTTTTCGTTTCTAGTTGTTTTTTATTTTTATTTTTGTATTTGGGCTACCCATGTCATAGATCTAGTCTACACAAAACAGATTTGTTCCTTAAATGTAATTATACATGGGTTAGCGTAAGCTTGAAGTCATTTTCATGACTTTGTAACCGTCATAGCTTTTGGTTTTAATTTTTCAGAGTTGTATGTTCAGTAATGTAAGAGCTTTATGCTTGTGAAATTTCATCAATGGAAGCTCCATATTTTTCAAAAAAAAAAAATTAACTTTTTTTTTCCTCTCTTCCTCTTCTTAATTATCAAAGAAGCGTGGTGTCATGCATGGCACATTCAGAGAGGTCCTTAATTAACAAGTTGTTAGAAGAAATAATTACTTCCTAATTGAATTTCATAATGTTACCGCTGTTGTAAATTAAAATTATATAATTAAGCTTATTATACCTTTGCCCAACAATAATAAATTGAAAAACAAAAAAAAAAAAAATTAATGTAGGTAAAAGGAAACAGTTACGGATTAGCAGAAGAGTTTAGATGATTCAGAAATAATCCTTTTATTAGGGGCGGAACCACACATTGAAGTGTGGGGGACATAACTGCAAAATGTTTAAAATTTAAGGGCAATTTTAAAATTTTGGGGGGGATTTATTATACAAAAAGCGTGAAATTTAGGGATAATTTTGAAATTTTGGGGGAATTAGTCTCCCAAAAGCCTTACTAGCTAGTTCCACCCATGCTTTTTTGTACATGATTTTTTCGAAGCATTTAAAACATTCCCAAGACACAAAATAATATCTATATATATATTTATTTTGAAAATATTTCAACATCTCTTTGCATGATCTTTAGAAGAACCACATGAAACGAGAGGATTTTTTCTATTTCTTGTGGGCATGTTTGACAACATTGTGATTCTTCCTTCCTTTCTGACTTAACATACGAATATATCTTCTACCAATTTACAATTTTATTCCTACTTTATGAATGCAAAACAAGCTCACGAAAAAAGGAAGGGAAAAAGAGAAGTAGATTTCAAATAAATTTATAGACGCAGAAAGTGTGCTACTTTATATATCACTAGAAAGAAATATCTATTATCAAAGGGTAGTAACAGATATTTTTAACACACCTTCATTTGCTTGAGCATCACAGCTAAATGCAATATGGAGTTGCCATCATGGTCTTTGGAATTGAGGTGTTCATCGCAATCAGCCAACTTCACTAGCCGTTCTAGAGCATCCTGGTGATTATATTGAACACACAAGTGCAATACACTCACCATTGAGATTGTTCCTTATGGACTCTGGTTGAGCTCAAATTAACTCTTCTATAATCTCTATTCGTCCTCTCATTACAGCAAAGTGGAGAGGAATTCTCTCATGCTGATCAAAAGCTAAGCAAAAAGTTGTATTAGCTTGCAACAATGCTTTTACTATCTCAGTGTGACCCTCGGCAGAAGCCAAGTGAAGCGGGGTTCGTCCTAGCGAGTCCACCTCTTCTGCAAGTGTAGGTTTCTTGCTAAGAACAAGTCTACTAATTTCAAGATGGCCATGCAAAGCAGCTAAATGTAAGGGGGTCTCACTAAAGGATGTCAGTGAAACTCTATCAAGAATGCGCGCATCCCTTTGGATCAAAGTGGTCAAGGTGCTTACACACCCATTCCGTGAGGCTTCATAGACTTCTGCAATCATTTTCTCTTCTTCAACATGCCTTCTATCCATCCTTCACCTGTGAATGTGAAAACTGAAGAAACTCCAACCAAAGGAGGAACCAGAGGACCTTCAAGTCGGAAACTTTTATGAATCTGGGTTTTTGGCCGCCCACAGGTCCCTGCTTTTTCTCACCCACGTGATTTTATACTGGTTACCGTGTGGACTTTGTGGAAGGGTAGGACAAGGAAACAGGTAAAAATAAAATTACCAAAATGGGTCGTTGAAAATAAATAAAATATTTGAATATTAAATTTAGTATAAGGTGTATGCAAATACAATTTGCATCTTTCCATTTTTTTTTTTTCATAATTTTTTTTAAAGAATTTTGCATCTCTTTTAGTTACAAAAATAAACGCTAAACAAGCCAAGACAGGAAAGTTATTCCACACGCAAAGAAGCAAGGACTTTTCAAAAGTAATTGGTTTGTTAGTCGACTTTCTCTCTGACTCCAATAAATTTATCTTTATCAATGATGCTAAGCCATAAAAGATACAAGGATCAAGGGGTGTATGTCACACGTAAAATATCATATCCTAAACAGTATATAAATAGGAGAAAACATAGAAAAGCCTGATAAATTGTGATGCCCCAAAAATTTAAAACCCAATCACGGTCATTAAGGGTAAACAAATATTTTTCTTAAACATTTTCATAAAACAACAACTACTTGCAATTGTTGTAATGACCCTTGTTATTTAAGAAAACAAACCAAAAACCTTATTTTTGCCTTTGACCGAATATTCAGTAGGGGCCCACCGAACGTTCGATGTTAATCTTAGTGCGAACTTATTAAAGTCCTAGGATAAGATTTTCTATGTGTTGATTTGAAAATAGGAGCCTTGTATGGACCTTAGCATTCTCACTAGACCCATGCTCTCTGACCGAACTTTCGGCCTCGAGTCCGAATGTTCGAGGGCTTTTTGACTCTTAAAAGCACCTTTCATTTGTTTTACGAAACAGTTTTTTTTTTTTTTTTTTTTTCTTCAAACAGACTTTTTGAGTGTTAAACATACTTTTAGACAACTCAAATACACATCCAAACAATCCCTAAGTCAGGTAGCAGTTCTGTTGACTATAAAAAGAGATCAATGTCAACAACAATAATATATATAAAATGGAGATTGATGTCAACAACAATAATATATATAAAATGTCAGGCCTACGGGACATTTGCACAACAAGCGCGAGGTTTCTTTAAGTGACGTGTATGAATTAAATTGACACTCAAAATAAAGAGAAATTAATTAAGAAAAGACGTCTTAATTATCACAGAAAACTTAAAAGGATGTACAATAAATTAACCTTTTTTATTTTTTTTTCTTCTTAAATGCGCTTTTTAAAAATAAAAAACATTAAGCAAGCATTATCATAACTTATGATATACTAATTATTGCATTTTATATTTAATTGTAAAATATTATTAAATTACTAATTTTGAGCTTAAATGATGTACTAAGAATTTGCAGTGGTCTAGAAGTCCTCTCTTTTTTCTTCTAGATAACACCAAGAAGCATTTCAAGAGGAGTGAAGATTTAGATCTAGATCTTTTCTCCTCCCCTTTCACGGTAGTAGTGCTTGGTGTGTTCTCTGCACGCTTTTCCGGTCTCCGTTTCTGGCGGGTTGCTTTAGATCTAGTTTGTAGATCTAGATCTAGATCCAGACTTAGTCTCTTCAACCTTAGATCTGATCGTCTTCTTTGGCCAAGGTGTATCTTCTGAAGGGATGTCTACGATGCCGTGATCGTCTGCTGCTGCTTGTGGAGTTCTTGTTTTTTGTTTTTGTTTTTTTGTTTTTCCTGGTCTTCGGGTTGAGGATGGAGTGGATCGGTGTGGAGGCTTAACTCTCATGACCGAATTTTTCGTTTCTAGTTGTTTTTTATTTTTATTTTTGTATTTGGGCTACCCATGTCATAGATATAGTCTACACAAAACAGATTTGTTCCTTAAATGTAATTATACATGGGTTAGCGGAAGCTTGAAGTCATTTTCATGACTTTGTAACCGTCATAGCTTTTGGTTTTAATTTTTCAGAGTTGTATGTTCAGTAATGTAAGAGCTTTATGCTTGTGAAATTTCATCAATGGAAGCTCCATATTTTTCAAAAAAAAAAAAAATTAACTTTTTTTTTCCTCTCTTCCTCTTCTTAATTATCAAAGAAGCGTGGTGTCATGCATGGCACATTCAGAGAGGTCCTTAATTAACAAGTTGTTAGAAGAAATAATTACTTCCTAATTGAATTTCATAATGTTACCGCTGTTGTAAATTAAAATTATATAATTAAGCTTATTATACCTTTGCCCAACAATAATAAATTGAAAAACAAAAAAAAAAAAAATTAATGTAGGTAAAAGGAAACAGTTACGGATTAGCAGAAGAGTTTAGATGATTCAGAAATAATCCTTTTATTAGGGGCGGAACCACACATTGAAGTGTGGGGGACATAACTGCAAAATGTTTAAAATTTAAGGGCAATTTTAAAATTTTGGGGGGGATTTATTATACAAAAAGCGTGAAATTTAGGGATAATTTTGAAATTTTGGGGGAATTAGTCTCCCAAAAGCCTTACTAGCTAGTTCCACCCATGCTTTTTTGTACATGATTTTTTCGAAGCATTTAAAACATTCCCAAGACACAAAATAATATCTATATATATATTTATTTTGAAAATATTTCAACATCTCTTTGCATGATCTTTAGAAGAACCACATGAAACGAGAGGATTTTTTCTATTTCTTGTGGGCATGTTTGACAACATTGTGATTCTTCCTTCCTTTCTGACTTAACATACGAATATATCTTCTACCAATTTACAATTTTATTCCTACTTTATGAATGCAAAACAAGCTCACGAAAAAAGGAAGGGAAAAAGAGAAGTAGATTTCAAATAAATTTATAGACGCAGAAAGTGTGCTACTTTATATATCACTAGAAAGAAATATCTATTATCAAAGGGTAGTAACAGATATTTTTAACACACCTTCATTTGCTTGAGCATCACAGCTAAATGCAATATGGAGTTGCCATCATGGTCTTTGGAATTGAGGTGTTCATCGCAATCAGCCAACTTCACTAGCCGTTCTAGAGCATCCTGGTGATTATATTGAACACACAAGTGCAATACACTCACCATTGAGATTGTTCCTTATGGACTCTGGTTGAGCTCAAATTAACTCTTCTATAATCTCTATTCGTCCTCTCATTACAGCAAAGTGGAGAGGAATTCTCTCATGCTGATCAAAAGCTAAGCAAAAAGTTGTATTAGCTTGCAACAATGCTTTTACTATCTCAGTGTGACCCTCGGCAGAAGCCAAGTGAAGCGGGGTTCGTCCTAGCGAGTCCACCTCTTCTGCAAGTGTAGGTTTCTTGCTAAGAACAAGTCTACTAATTTCAAGATGGCCATGCAAAGCAGCTAAATGTAAGGGGGTCTCACTAAAGGATGTCAGTGAAACTCTATCAAGAATGCGCGCATCCCTTTGGATCAAAGTGGTCAAGGTGCTTACACACCCATTCCGTGAGGCTTCATAGACTTCTGCAATCATTTTCTCTTCTTCAACATGCCTTCTATCCATCCTTCACCTGTGAATGTGAAAACTGAAGAAACTCCAACCAAAGGAGGAACCAGAGGACCTTCAAGTCGGAAACTTTTATGAATCTGGGTTTTTGGCCGCCCACAGGTCCCTGCTTTTTCTCACCCACGTGATTTTATACTGGTTACCGTGTGGACTTTGTGGAAGGGTAGGACAAGGAAACAGGTAAAAATAAAATTACCAAAATGGGTCGTTGAAAATAAATAAAATATTTGAATATTAAATTTAGTATAAGGTGTATGCAAATACAATTTGCATCTTTCCATTTTTTTTTTTTCATAATTTTTTTTAAAGAATTTTGCATCTCTTTTAGTTACAAAAATAAACGCTAAACAAGCCAAGACAGGAAAGTTATTCCACACGCAAAGAAGCAAGGACTTTTCAAAAGTAATTGGTTTGTTAGTCGACTTTCTCTCTGACTCCAATAAATTTATCTTTATCAATGATGCTAAGCCATAAAAGATACAAGGATCAAGGGGTGTATGTCACACGTAAAATATCATATCCTAAACAGTATATAAATAGGAGAAAACATAGAAAAGCCTGATAAATTGTGATGCCCCAAAAATTTAAAACCCAATCCCGGTCATTAAGGGTAAACAAATATTTTTCTTAAACATTTTCATAAAACAACAACTACTTGCAATTGTTGTAATGACCCTTGTTATTTAAGAAAACAAACCAAAAACCTTATTTTTGCCTTTGACCGAATATTCAGTAGGGGCCCACCGAACGTTCGATGTTAATCTTAGTGCGAACTTATTAAAGTCCTAGGATAAGATTTTCTATGTGTTGATTTGAAAATAGGAGCCTTGTATGGACCTTAGCATTCTCACTAGACCCATGCTCTCTGACCGAACTTTCGGCCTCGAGTCCGAATGTTCGAGGGCTTTTTGACTCTTAAAAGCACCTTTCATTTGTTTTACGAAACAGTTTTTTTTTTTTTTTTTTTTTTCTTCAAACAGACTTTTTGAGTGTTAAACATACTTTTAGACAACTCAAATACACATCCAAACAATCCCTAAGTCAGGTAGCAGTTCTGTTGACTATAAAAAGAGATCAATGTCAACAACAATAATATATATAAAATGGAGATTGATGTCAACAACAATAATATATATAAAATGTCAGGCCTCCGGGACATTTGCACAACAAGCGCGAGGTTTCTTTAAGTGACGTGTATGAATTAAATTGACACTCAAAATAAAGAGAAATTAATTAAGAAAAGACGTCTTAATTATCACAGAAAACTTAAAAGGATGTACAATAAATTAACCTTTTTTATTTTTTTTTCTTCTTAAATGCGCTTTTTAAAAATAAAAAACATTAAGCAAGCATTATCATAACTTATTATATACTAATTATTGCATTTTATATTTAATTGTAAAATATTATTAAATTACTAATTTTGAGCTTAAATGATGTACTAAGAATTTGCAGTGGTCTAGAAGTCCTCTCTTTTTTCTTCTAGATAACACCAAGAAGCATTTCAAGAGGAGTGAAGATTTAGATCTAGATCTTTTCTCCTCCCCTTTCACGGTAGTAGTGCTTGGTGTGTTCTCTGCACGCTTTTCCGGTCTCCGTTTCTGGCGGGTTGCTTTAGATCTAGTTTGTAGATCTAGATCTAGATCCAGACTTAGTCTCTTCAACCTTAGATCTGATCGTCTTCTTTGGCCAAGGTGTATCTTCTGAAGGGATGTCTACGATGCCGTGATCGTCTGCTGCTGCTTGTGGAGTTCTTGTTTTTTGTTTTTGTTTTTTTGTTTTTCCTGGTCTTCGGGTTGAGGATGGAGTGGATCGGTGTGGAGGCTTAACTCTCATGACTGAATTTTTCGTTTCTAGTTGTTTTTTATTTTTATTTTTGTATTTGGGCTACCCATGTCATAGATCTAGTCTACACAAAACAGATTTGTTCCTTAAATGTAATTATACATGGGTTAGCGGAAGCTTGAAGTCATTTTCATGACTTTGTAACCGTCATAGCTTTTGGTTTTAATTTTTCAGAGTTGTATGTTCAGTAATGTAAGAGCTTTATGCTTGTGAAATTTCATCAATGGAAGCTCCATATTTTTCAAAAAAAAAAAAAATTAACTTTTTTTTTCCTCTCTTCCTCTTCTTAATTATCAAAGAAGCGTGGTGTCATGCATGGCACATTCAGAGAGGTCCTTAATTAACAAGTTGTTAGAAGAAATAATTACTTCCTAATTGAATTTCATAATGTTACCGCTGTTGTAAATTAAAATTATATAATTAAGCTTATTATACCTTTGCCCAACAATAATAAATTGAAAAACAAAAAAAAAAAAAATTAATGTAGGTAAAAGGAAACAGTTACGGATTAGCAGAAGAGTTTAGATGATTCAGAAATAATCCTTTTATTAGGGGCGGAACCACACATTGAAGTGTGGGGGACATAACTGCAAAATGTTTAAAATTTAAGGGCAATTTTAAAATTTTGGGGGGGATTTATTATACAAAAAGCGTGAAATTTAGGGATAATTTTGAAATTTTGGGGGAATTAGTCTCCCAAAAGCCTTACTAGCTAGTTCCACCCATGCTTTTTTGTACATGATTTTTTCGAAGCATTTATGGTATATATATACATGTTCTAAGAGCATCTTTGATTATGTAGAATAAACTTCTGAAATGAAATAATTATTCTTATAGAATAGAGTGCCCATTCTACATATAGATCCTTTGCAGAGGATATTAATAATTCAATGACAAAAATAAATTATGTAAGGATCAAAATGGATGTACCACTTAATTTTGAAACAAGAACACAATGTGGTGGCTCACTTCATAATCAAGCTGAGAAAGATTGACTCCTAAAATGAAATTATTATCAAGCCACTTGTTTGATTATTTGAGTCCAAACCCACAAGTGGACAATAAAAATAAAAAATTTAAAACAAATATATATCTTAGTCTGAAAGCTGCTGGTGATTTTGTACATAAACTGCGAAAGACAAACAATTACTTTCATGTGGAATGCAATGTTTAGAATCTTCAAATTTATCCAATTGTAAACATGGTGTGATGTCCCACAGCTACAATTATTTGGGTAAAATACAAGTCGTCCCCCTCGAAATCTACTTGGAATCACACGTACCTACAACCTCCTCCTTACATATAGGTCCAAGTAATTACAAAAAGATAAGATAACCTATTCAAAAATGTTGAAAATAATTTTGGCTGGCGCACAAAATTTTTATTTGAAATAAAATAATATAAATCTGAAAATTAACAATAAAATAAATAAATTACAATAGATGAAAAGTGGAGTATGGAAATATCTCGCAATGGTATAGAATCAAGCAAGAGCGTTGTCCTCAAAGATTGATTCGTGTATCCCGGAATATATAACTTTGTGCAATCACATCTTTTGACACACAACTTCCCAGGATCAGACTATAGTGTCTACCTTCGTTAAAGATACACTTCAAAGAACGAAGACTAATTATAGAACAACCCTTTGATGATTTTGCCAAATAAAACGAGAAAGTGATAAGTGAAAAACCAAACATCAATAGTTTTTCTTCTTTCTCAAAAAATATAGAGAACCAAATTTATATAAAAGGTGGTTTTTGATTGTTAAGAAGAATATGCTTTTGTAACCACGTACTAGTGGGATTTTGTTATATATATATAACTCTTTGCAAACTCAATATATATAAAAGTGAATGCTGGTCCTCAAGAGGTAAATCAATCAGTTGGGACCACGTTTAATGAAGCGGAGGTCACTAGTTCGAATCCCCCTCCCCTCTTGTGCTGACATGCCACAAAAAAAAAAAAAAAAAAAAAAAAAGAAAAAAAAAGTGAATGCTGGTAGGTTTTTCCTATAAAACATTGAAGACAATATAATGACCAAACAGTCATAATGTCAAAACCATAAAACATTTGTTAATGATGTTCAAAACAATTTGTTAAAGGTTAACAGTCAAAAATGGTAAAAATCAATTAAATTCATTTGATTTTTTCTCATAAAACTCTTAAATATGTCTTACATCAAATGGTAAAAGCATTTAAAGAAGGCCGAAAAGGAAATCATGTTTGAAACACACATATTACAACAATCTCTCACATGTTATAAACATTAAAATAATGCAAGATTTAAAGCATGCATCGATGTGGTACCCGAAGGTTTTAATCGCACCTAGGATAAATAAGATATGAACTTAACGAATCGTGGTAGAGTTAGACTCTTTTAACCAAATCCATAAGTTGGCCAAATTTATCACCCACATAACTTTCTCCAAAAATAAAAAGAATTCAAAAAAAAAGGGGTTGTTCTATAGCGGGTTGGCGCCTTTTACAGGCCATCCGCCTCTAGATTTCATGAGTGCTTTAAAGACTTGCTAAAGTCTCATAGGAAGCAGCACCACCTCCACACTCATATAGGTGGCATGCATCAAGAATGTGTGTAGAAAACACTCCATCCCAATAAGTAGGGACTATAGATCCATTAAGAGTTTTAAACTCATCTGTACTCACTTTGCATCTTTTGTTGTTATACCATAAAATGGCTTTCATGAGCGTTCTAGAGACCTACCCAAGTCTCATAGGAGATAACACCCATTACTATCTGATGTAGATCGCGGGTTCCCTGGAATTGCGATCGATTGCACATGTACCTGCGATCGAGCGCAATTCCAGACATTTGCGCACCAAGTCCCTGGAACTGCGATTGATCGCACTTGTACCTGCAATCGATCGCACACGGAGCATTATGTTAATTTTCTGCATTGTTAAATTAGGTTAAGTCGTCTTTATTTCCTTGTTTTAATAGGATTAGGGTTCTGGGAGTCAATATTTCGTTATTTTATTAGGTTTAGGGTTTTGGGGATATTTATGTCATATTTTATTATATTTAGGGTTTTGGGGCTATAAATATATGCTTATAGCCTCCAGAGAAAACAGTTGTTGTTGTTTATTATTGATTTTGATTAATGAAAATACTTAGAGTTGAGTTTATTCCTCTGTTCCTATAAACTTTAGAGAGTATCTATTGTTTTTAGAAGAATTCTTAGGTCTTTCATAGAATCTAGATCTAGAATTGTTTATCCATTCTTTTATTGTTGTTCTTCGGTGCAGCCTCCTAAGTCACGCTGCATCACGATCTTAGTAAATCACCCACTTTATATGGGCTTCTTCTCATCTTTTCAATATGAAACCGGGGTGTTACAAACTCCCTCCTTTACATTCCTGACATCCTCGTCAGGGCCACATCATGCGGCGCTCTAGTACCACATGACCTGGCGTTACTAGGTGACTCTGATACCATTTGTAAGGTCGCAGAAAAAAGTGCTAGCCATATCTGCACTATTACCCCAAAATGACTAGTCAATTTGAAGCTTCCCTAGAATTATTATAAAAGCTCAATTTCACCTAGTAACTAAGCAATGTGGGACTTAAGAGCCATAACTATCTTTATAAACCACTCACTCTATGTGGGCTTCTTCTCATCTTTTCATTATGGGACCAGGGTGTTACAACATTACATTGGTCTCAATAAGCTGCCTCACAATATTGTGCACTTTCTTATTATAAATTCTTTGCTCGAGCTTTGGCAGCCTAATAATCACAGTAAGCATATAGTTGGAACGGTATTAGCATATAAATTATCAATAGGCTCATTGACAATTTATCTTCAGTTCCTGCCGTCTCCAAGGTAACTAACTCTAACGTCATAGTAAACCTTACTATGCAAGTTTGCTTTGACGACTTCCAAGAGATAGCTCCTCCAGCCAAAGTAAACACATAATAACCATTAGTAGGCTTTGCTCATGTGAATTAAAAATGCAATTAGCATCACAATATCCTTTAAATATAGCAGAATAATCACAATATAACAAACCAAAATTAATTGTGCCCTTTAAGAATCTCAACAATTTAGAGATAGCATCACAAATGCTCAATACCATGATTATGAGTATATCTACTCAATTTGCTAACAACATATGCAATAGCAGGGCATGTTCAATTTTTCAAAATATCAAGCTACCAATGATTTGTGCATATTTTTTCATGCAAAACACCTTGATTACCATGATTTTTAACTAAATATATTTTTAAATCATATGGTGTAGACATATGTGGATACACTACAAAAAATTAAGATTCTGGTGACAACCCGTTGTTGACGTGTCAAGCCTGTGTCATTAGCAACATGTGTGGCGAGTCAAAAACGTGGGTGTGACTAATGGGGCCTAGGTAATGTGTGTTTGTTTAACATGTCACTCTTTGGTGACATATCAAAAATCAACATGTTACTACTAGTTTAGTAACGTGCCAATTTTAACACATCACCCTATAGTGACGTATCAGAAATCAACACGTTACTATTGTAGTTGTAACATGTTGATTTTGCCACGTCACCATAGGGTGATGTGTCAAAATTGGCATGTTAATAAATTTTTATGACGTGGAGAGTACGCCACGTTATCAAAATTTATTGACGTGTCAAATTTGGCCAAGTCACAAAACTTTTTTGACGTGGCAAATTTGACACGTTACCACTTTGGTGATGTGTCCAAAATTTACAAGTCACTCTTTGGTGACGTGGCATATTTGACACATCACCAAAGTGGTAACGTGTCAAATTTGGCATGTGACCCCTTTGGTGATGTGTCATCAATAGGACACATTACCAAAGGGTGACGTGGCAATTTTGACACGTCACCAAAGTCTGCCAGAATTTTTTTTTTTTTCCACTCCCCATATTAATTTTTCGATTTTTTCAGGGTGTTATACCTGAATTTTGAAGTTGCCGCACGTAATATATGAGTTACACATCTACTACAATTACATTAATTAATATCCATCGATCTATCAAAAAAACTATCAATATCCATCAACTATTACAAATAATCCTAAACAAAAAAATATTTGTTAACAAACAATCAAACTGTCTCTATTATCGCAAAATATATCTAACTATACATCAACAAAACATATAAAATATACAACTTCATTTGCGAATACAGCAGCAAAACACTCCAACCAAATCCGAGTCAACACAATGAGAACCGCCCGACCTCTCCGCACTAACTGTAAATGATAAAATAAACAATCAATCAACAAACATAATAGAATCTTATCAAGTCTTAAGCGTGAGCAACATCAAAGTATATGAAAGTCAGCATACTTAACAATATTCAGGTTTAACAAATTGATAAACCGTGCCTAAATTAACAACTTCAACCTATCTCCACTACCAACACACACTACATAACCACAATGTGGTTGTTCACTTCATAATCAAGCTGAGAAAGATCGACTCCTAAAATGAAATTATTATCAAGCCACTGGTTTGATTATCTAAGTCCAAACCCACAAGTGGACCATAAAAATAAAAATTTTAAAACAAATATATATATATATATATATATATATATATATATATATATATATATATCTTAGTCTGAAAGCTGTTGGCGAGTTTGTACATAAGTTGCAAAAGATAAACAATTACTTTCATGTGGATTGCAATGTTTAGAATAAACATGGTGTGATGTCCCACAACTACAATGTAAATTCAATAACGATTGATTTTTTTGATGAAACTGTAACTTTTTATTATTATTATTATTATAGTTATTTTGCATTTGCATAACTATGAAAGAATTAACAATACTCAAAGGGATGATAGAGATGAAAAAAGATATTGTATATCCATTGGTTTATTCATTAGTGACATTGTCATTAATTCTGCTAGTTGTGACATCTACCATTGAAATAGCATTTTTAACAATAAATATTGTTAAAAATTGTTTACGTAACTGAATGAGAGATCAACGAATAAAGGATTGTCTGATTGCGCACATTGAGAATGATATATTCAATACTATTAAAATGAACAAATTATGTAATGATTTTAAAGTATTAAGGGTAGTCGAGAACAACTGAAAAAATTAATATTAAAAAAATATATTATATTTCCTATATATTTCATATACTCTAACATTAGGCGTGACAAAAAAATGTGTAAGTTACATTTATATGTTTTAAACAATAAAACATAATTGTTTCACTGCCATCAATTGTTTCACCGGCTGGCCACCACTCGCAGACATGTGAGTAGACTAACGCCACTCATGGCCTCTTCCTCTGCCTCCAGTTGCTGTATCTGGTCTCTTGCGGTGCGGCTCTGCCTCCCGAAACCTGCCGCCGGCGCGTGGTCATCACGCTCCGGCAAGTGGCTTACACGTGCCGGCAAGCCACTATGTCCTTTTCACCTTCCTTCGCCATATCATCCGTCAGTGTTACTAGTCTGAGAGCTTACTGTCTTTTTTGTTTTCCCTATAATTTTCCATTCTTTGCTTTTCTTTTCCAGGCTAGTTGCTTGTTCTGACCTGTTTTATCTCTTTTTTGACAGAGTTCTTCTGTTTTGACCAGTGATGATCTACTTTGGTTTTCTAAGCCGACTTTTGATGATCATGCAGCAAATCCTATGGGGTTTTTTTCCATTTTTGAAACTTTGCCATTTTTAACGGCCTTTTTAGGTGGTATCAGTTCGTTCGGTTGTTAACGCACCTTAATTTATTTGAGCATCACAGCTAAATGCAATATAAAGTTACCATCATGGTCTTCGGAGTTGAGAATTTCATCACAATCAGCAGATTCCACTAGCAAAGTTAGAGCATCCAGATGATTATATCGAACACACAATTGCAATACACTGCCTTCATTGAGATTAACTCGAATGGACTCTCACCGAGCAATAATTAACTCTTTTATGATCTCTATTCGTCCTCTCATTGCGGCTAAGTGGAGAGGAATTCTCCCATCTTGATCATGAGCTAAGCAAACATCTGCATTTGCTTGCAACAATGCTTGTACAATCTCAGTGTGGCCTTCAGCAGAAGCCAAGTGAAGAGGTGTTGGTCCGAGCGAGTCCACCTCTTCAGCAAGTTTAGGTTTCTTACAGACAATAACTTTACAAAATTCAAGGTGGGCAAGCAAAGTTGCTATGTGTAAGGGGGTCTCACTTAAAGATGTGAGTGAAACTTTATTAAGGATGAGTGGATCCCTTTGGATCAAGGTGTTCAAGGTGCTTACACACCTATTCAGTGAGGCCTCATAGAGTGCAACCATATTCTCCTCTTCATCATGCCTTCTATTCGTCATAGAGAGTTAACTTACTAGTGAATGTGAATGTGAAAGGTGAAGAACCTCAGCAAGAAAATATAAGCTTACTAGAGCCTCCTGCTTAATTTGCATGTTAATTACTATAAAGGGATTGCCTTTTATAGTAAACCTAAATAGAAAATTGGAAAACGAGAAGAAACTTCAACAGAAACTTATAATATTATATGATGGCCAAGTCACCGGATGGTGAGTGCACGCAGGGCAGAGTCTTGAAACTTCAACAATATATACATTCTTACGTGTATATATATATAACTAATTAAGAAACAATTACTTACTAATTAAAGTTCATACCGCTGTTGAAAATTATATAATTATGCTTGTTCTACCTTTTCTTAACAATAATAAATTAAAAATTGATGTAGTTAAAAGGAAAGAGTTAGGGATTAGTTAAAGAGTTTAGATGGATTCACAACTAATCCTTACATACATTAACCACATTTATAAAATCGGTGCATCTAACGGTATACATATTTTCACATTATTAAAATTTTTTTTTAAAAAAATGTCAATATTGACTTTATATACACCGTTAGATAGAACAACTTTAAATTCTCATTATACAAGATAATGACCTTCGCATCTTAAAACATGATTCCCAATCAATTGAACTACCGCTTGGGATAGTGGTCAATGTTGTTGGGTGTGAATGAACTATGGATAAAGATCTCCAACAATTTCAAAAAAAAAAATTGTAGATTCTCCAATTATAAAAATTTTGGTCATTTCTACCTATCGAAACCCTTTGAAAATGTCACATATAAAAAATGTTACAAGTTATTGTGATAGTCAAAAAAACATTTTCCTCCCAAAATGCCTTTTTTAATTTTTTTTTTTTTTTTTTAAAAAAAAAAACTTTAGTGGAGACATTTATTATTAAGAAAACTAAAAAGCAATTTCTTGTTCAAAACTTTTTTGCAACATAGAGAGTAAGAAACCTAATGAAAATATACTCAATTCTCAGCTGTAACATGCCACATTTTTAATATGTGATATTTTCAAAGCGTTTCGATGCTTAAAAATAATATAACACTACAAAAAAAAAAGCCATTTTTTGACGTGGCAAACAGCAGTATTTTTTTGCCACGTCAGTAAATGTTGACGTGCCAAAAGTGGCATGTCAACAAATTTTTTGCTGACGTGCCAAAAGTGGCATGTCAATATTTACTGACATGTTGAAAACAACACGTCAGTATTTATTGACGTGTCATAATTGACATGTCAGTATTTATTGACGTGTCATAATTGACACGTCAGTAAATTTGAACCTAATTTAATTTTACATCATTTTAAAATTAATAACTAATTAATTTATTATTTACTGACGTGTCAATATTTGACACATCAGTAAATTCCTGACATGTCGATATAGCAGGTCAACAGTTAGTGACGTGTCAAAGTAACACATCACTAACTGTTGGCGTGTCACTTTGACATGTCAGTAACTATAATATATATTTAGATTTTATATATATAAATAATATATAATATATATGATCCCAACATTATTCGGTTTAATATTGTAGAATATGATCGATCCCAATTAACATTCAATAAAATTAATTTTTTACAAAACAAACACCAATACTTTATTACTTTTCTTTTATAACACCGTAATCTATTTCAACATTCAAAAATAAAAAAAAAATAAAAATTAATTTTCGACTGTTAGCCATGCTTTAATCGGGATACCATATATATATATATATATATATATATATATAGCAAAACCATGCAAAAGGATATATATATATAACATTAATTTAACGTGCATGGTGATCAAATGAATTCATTTGTTTAACTAGCCTAAAAGCCCTAGCCGTCTCTTTTCTCTCTCTAGCCAGCGAAAAGCGAAACCCTTCCGCCACACAGGGGAGGAGGGTTGGCCGTTTAGCTGCCTCCCTCCTCCCCTCGTCCTCATCGCTCCGGTACTAGTTATTTACCC
>NC_081546.1:21344638-21371840 GCF_901000735.1 Corylus avellana
TTTCCCCTCTGTTTTTCTCCGTTTGTATCCCTTCCCTGTCGCTTTTCTTCCCCTGCCTTCATTTTCTGCAGCGGGCTCCTTGGCCTTGTTTTGGCTCTTTGTGGGTTTGGATTTTGTCTGTTGTCGCCGCCGACCTGTGTCACTGCTTCGCTACCCGCTATTAGGGTTTTCTTTCATGCGTCCCCACCGCGTTGAGCTCCCACGCCCCTTCCGCAACGGTTTTCGGCCTACACGGGTCCGGCTCCCTTCCAACTACCATCGTCCCACTTTGTGCTTCTTCTCCTTGTTTTGGTGGTTCCTTGTTTTTTCCCCTTTTTTTCTTATTTGTGGTTGTTTTCAGGTCCTGCTTTGCCAGTCTTCTCTGCGCCTGTTTTCCGCCCACCGTCCACTGTTGGGCCTTTCGACGCGTCCCCACCGCGATGAGATTCCAACGCCCCTTTAGTTTTCGGTTCTTGGCGTGTGCGTGATTGGAGTGTGCTATTTCTTTTCTTGTTTTATTTCCTTGTTATGTTGCTTTTTAAAGATGTATTTGTGTTTTGGCGTGTGTTTTTTTCCTGTATTGTTTAATTTTCCTGTTTTGTTGGGGTTGTAATAAGGCTCTTTCCTCTCTCACTCGATCTATGTCGCCTTCGGGTTAATTAGTTTTGGTCCAAACCTTTGGGTTGTGGATGTGATCATTATCCTGGCCTTCTGGTCGAGGAGGAAGAGTTTCGACATGAGAGTCTTTCCGCTCTTAGGGTCGAGGAATAATTGCTATCCATGCATTTGGTTGAGTCTGTCTGTCACAGATCTAATATTAAATCTGATTTTAGTCATGGGTTAGCGGATTGGTCTCAAATCTTGTACTAAACCTGGTAATCTTGTAGCTTTATGCTATGGTTGCTTCAAAGCTTTGCTCTGTGATGTAAGAGTTTTATGCTCGTGGTATTATTGAATGAAATGTTATGTTTTTCTCAAAAAAAAATTTAACATGCATGGTTCAAATTAACCTAAAGGATATATATATATATAACATGCATTTTTCTTGTTCATTTAATTATGAGATACCAAATTTAATTGGTATCTCATTAATTAAAATTAATTAAAACAATTAAAGTAACATTGGTGATCGATGATATTAAAGTTTTCACACACACACACACACACACACACATATATATATATAAACCGTGCACGCTATATATCATTTAGGTTTGAGTCATGCACGTTAAAATGAAATTGTTGTTGGTAAGATTAATTGCACTCTTCAGGTACACCAACCTTATCAACCGTTAATACTATACATTTATTCAAGTTACATTTGTTTACTTTTATTTTGTAATTTTGAATTTTTTTTTCCCTTGTCATGTTCTCATCTTAAGTTTTCATGTCTATATATGTATGCATGTATATATTAATTTGCAGTTTACATGCCATATATGAGTACTTCAAAAAAAGTTGCAGGAACTATAAGCCTACAGCTCAATTCAAAGTTATTAATTTGTTCCTTGATCATTAATTAGTACATATTTGTATCATTAATTATATTAGTTTGTATAAACCATATAAACATGCATGATATTTAAATATATATATATATACCACTAATTATATATATATATATTCCTGACGTGCCTATGTGGCACGTCAGGAGGGTGCCTTGGGAAGGCCAGCGCCTGCTGGCCGTCCCATCGCATGCACCCACTCCTGATCATGGTATTTTTTTTTTTTTTTTTGCTTTTCCCTCTCTCCCTTGATTACTCCTCTCTTCTCTCCCGCCAGGCAGCCAAAGTCCCTCAACCGAGTCAGCCCAGCCATTTTTTCTTCTTCATTTTCTTCTCCTCCCTCATCTGAAATCTCCCTCACTCTTCCTTATCTCCTGCTCTCTCTCTCTCAACTCTATCTCTCAGCTAGCAGTACTCTCTCTAGCTAGCTCACTCCCCATCTCCGACGGCCACCTCCACTTCGCCGTTGCCGTCTCCGGCGATTCTCCGGCCAAATCTGCTCCGCCAATCTCCTCCATCTCTCCTGCAGGTATATATATATATATTGTTTTATTTTATAACTATAAATATTGTTTTATTTTATATATAATATTGTTTTATTGCAGAATATATGCTATATATATATATATATACATTGTCTCGTTTTATCAATTTTATGTTTTATTTTGTCATATATTCGCATGATGTTTCAATAATGTACGGGATTGAGTATTTGTGAGCATCTAATTGAGGTGAAATTTTTTTTCTTTTTTGGAATATCTATTAATTAATTACTTATTGTACGTTGGATATGCACATGCATGCAAAATGATGTTTCTCATGCTAGGTAGGTTTTTGTTTGAAAATATAATTGCTTTTTAAATGTGGCTCAATTTTTTTTTTTTTTTTTGGTAGATTTGTTTAAATGAAAAGGTTGGCTTATTAGTAAGGAATTTATAAAACATTACGTCAATTTTAATCTATCATTCATTTCAATATCGTTTGACCTTCTAATTAAGTACGTGTAGTGCGTGGTGATATATAATATTTATAGAGATTTAGTTTAAGACTTTGTTTAATTAATATTCAACGTTAATGAGTTTTTTAATATTCTTTTAACCATAAACGTTATGGATTAATTTGTAAGTTATAAATTCACACAGCGCGAGGATTCAATCCGAATTACATGGATTTAACGGGAAAAAGAGTTGGCAAAAGTGCAAACCTTGTCAAACTTAGAGAGACTTCAAATGAATAAGTAAAAAGTCATGACTTTGTTTTTTAGACTATTTTTTTTTCACACTTTTGTTTTGAGTTTTTTTTAACAAATCTAATCATAATTAAACACATAACCTAAAACACTTGCAAAATATATTCAATTCGATTCTTACTTCATTCTATCCCACATATATTATTTTTTCAAACAAAAAAAAAACCATACAAAATGGATTAAAGTTTTGGTTAATTTGAAGAACTTATAAACTTGTTCAAGTTGAAATATAACGCATTAAAATTAATATTACCTAAAAACTAGTTGGAATTTTGTTAAAATTGTGATTAATATGAAAGAAATTAATCTAATGTGTCAATAACCCAAGAAATGTCCGGACCAAAAATATATATTACGAAAACATTTACCATATTTGCAAGACACTCAAAATTCTTTTAACCTTTATATATATCATATAAATAATAAATAAATACACCAAACAAAAGAGTTGTATGACCCATGCATGTCATCACTTACTAATTAATGCCAAAGTCTAACGACATTTAAGCTATATTTATTGTATTTAGGGTCCTTATAACGAATCTAGCTCGGTAGATGTATTAGAACAACCTTATAAAATAACCTAGCTAGAATTAATTTGTTTAGGGTCTCCACCAAAGAAAATGCTTAAATTTGGATCAAGTATTTTTTTTATTATTGGTTTTTCTAGATTAATTATAATAGATAAGTGTTATCAATACACCATTTGGTACGGATGAATGTAGATACGCATGAATATGTATATATTTTTGGACATAAACAATTTAAACCTATATGAGAATATATAGGTTTATATTTTTAATGTGGTTCAAATATTTAGGTTTCGGTTTATATATATGCATGTGCTTAAAATTAGGTATACAATTTTTAAGTCTTATATATTTATTCCTTATTTATGTACGTAGATAAAAATGGACAAGAGTTGGATGACAAAGTCTAGGAATACGAGGGAATATAGAGACGGGTGTAGATTGTTTGTGGAGTTTGCAGTTAGTAACTGTAGAACCCCTGATGGATTCATCTATTGCCCTTGTAAGGTTTGTCGAAATTGCCCTTGTAAAGTTTGTCGAAATAACCGGTGCCACCCGCCGGGTTTCGTATTTGACCACTTGACAAGGGGAAAAGGAATGATGCCGGAATACACACTTTGGTTCTATCACGGTGAGAAGCATGTACAGAGTCTTGATACCGGGTCTAATTCCAATCGCCCGGCCTCAGATGCGGATGCAAGCGCAAATCAGGGTGGAGACATGCACGGAATGTTGCGTGATTTATTCAGCATGCACGAAGTAGTCAGAGAAGACAATTGTGAGCCTTAGGCCGTGGTGCAAGGGGGTCAGAAAATTGTGACCGAAGAAGCCGCTGAAGGCGACGCACTAAAGTACTACGGCCTTCTTAAAAAGGCGGAGAAACCACTTCATACTGTGATAAAACATAGCAAACTAAGTGCGACTGTTCACCTGTACAACTTGAAGTGCGTCGGTGGACTTAGTAACTTGATTTTCTCGGTTTTCCTAGAGTTCATCAATCAGTTGCTGCCCAAGAGTAATGAAACTCTGCCAGTTAATACATATGAGGCGAAAAAGCTTTTACGAGACATGGGACTAGGGTATGAGAAGATTCCGGCGTGCCGTAATGACTGTATGCTATTCTGGAAGGGCAATAAAGAGTTTGATTCATGTACCGTACGTGGAAAATCTAAATGGATGGAAGCAATCAATTTTGATAAGGACGGTCAACCCATATCGTCGGGCAAGAAATATCCGGTGAAGGTGTTGCGGTAGTTTTCACTCATACCACAACTACAGAGGTTGTTTATGTCAAAACATATATCACGCTTTATGAGGTGGCATACAGAAAGCTGCACTAAGGACAGCGTATTGAGGCATCCAGCCGATGGCGAAGCATGGAAGGCATTCGACAATTTACATCTGGAGTTTTCAGCGGACAGTAGGAATGTAAGGCTCGGACTAACCTCAGATGGATTTAATCCATTTGGAAACATGAGTACATCTCACAGCACTTGGCCTGTAATGGTTGTGCCCTACAACTTGCCTCATTGGATGTGCATGAAACAGACATCTTTTATACTATCATTGATTATCCCAGGCCCAAGTTTACCTGGAATGGATATAGATGCCTACCTTCAACCCTTAATTAAGGAGTTACACGAACTATGAAATGTAGGGGTACGCACATATGACGTCTCAAAAAAAAATAATTTTGTTATGCGAGCGTAGTTGATGTGGACAATTAATGACTTCCCAGCATACGCAGATTTGTCTGGATGGTCTACCAAGGGTGAGAAGGCATGTCCTTGCTGTATAAACTCGACAAGGTCGAAATGGTTAAAACATGGCCATAAATTGTGTTATATAGGGCACAGGTGATACTTGCCCATGGATCATCCGTGGAGGCGGAACAAAAGAACATTTGATAGCAACGTAGAACTAGAATGTGCCCCTGATGTGCCAAGTTGAGATGAAGTCATAAGCCAATTAGAAGGGATGGTGTTTGGGGATGAGAACGCCGGTCAGGCAATGCAGGCTAAGAAAGAAAAAGGAAAGAAGCAGAAGACGAATACTTCTAATGTAGTGTGGAAGAAGAAAAGTATTTTTTTTAGGTTGCCGTATTGGAAAGATAATTTATTGCAGCATAATCTTGATGTTATGCACATACAGAAAAACGTGATGGACAACATACTTGGTACAATACTGGACATTCCAGGAAAAATGAAGGACAACCTCGCCGCCCGCTTAGATTTGCAAGAAATGGGTTTGAGACGTACACTTCATCTATTTGTGGACCCACAGGATGATAAGACCTATATTCAACAAGCTACCCACACAATGTCCAACACTCACAATCACCCCAGCAGCCGCCACCCCAACCCAAACCGGTGACTCTCTCTCCCTCTCCCTCTCCGCTCTATCTCAATTTTGTGACTGAAATGTTCACTTCTGGCACTCTGAGGTAGTAATCGTTTTCAGAAGTTTTAATGATTCTTTTGGGCTATTCCTTGTTTTTCCGTTACTTTTTCTATGTGGGTCTATATATTAAAACATTCTCTTTTAAAACTTTTTGTTGAAGAATGCAGCTATTTGGATGGTTAGGATAAATTTGACTAGTTCTTTAGCCCAAAAGATCCCTTTATTAAATTATTTTTTTCAATTTTAATTAAGGGTTTTTTTAAAACGGGTCGGGTCGTGTTACCTGTTTAGCACACAAGTCGTGTCGGGTCGTGTTAGATCGTTTCTACTCGATATGACCTGGTTATGCTAAATGGGTTACGCAGGTATTGCTGGGTTACCCGGACATTTTCTGTGTTATAATCGGGTCAGACTCGCTAACCCGTTTAAGTAAACGGGTTATGCTTGTGTCTAGGGTAATCGGGTCGCGGGTCTTAATGGGTCCTAATCGTGTCTACTCAGTTACCCGTTTTGCCAGCCCTAACTGTAGCATACGTTCATGTACTATTTGCAGAGTACGGCGAACTATTGTCAGTGTATGTCTGGTGGTCCCCATACGTACGTCCTCTACTACAAACAGGAGCGTACATCTGGTAACCCTAGCGTACGTCCTTTATGAAAGTCTAAATCCCCAAAATGCCCTTCCTACTGTCCCTAGTGACGCAAAACCCAAATTAACCTTCTAAATAAGCTAATTAGGCTTAGTTAACTTATTCGGGTCACTACACAATGCAGCCCATGGAGGTGGTAGACTTCTTTGAAATACAATTGTGCCATATTCACCGGATTGGCAATCTTCTTACAAGCAATGAAATGTACCATCTTAGAGAATCTATCAACAACCACAAAGATGGAGTCATTACTTTTTTGGGTCTTTGGTAAGCTAAACACGAAGTCCATGCTCACGTTGGTCCATGGTCCTTTCGGAATAGGAAGGTGCATATACAACCCGGGGTTAGTAGCCAACCCCTTGGACACTTGACATACATGGTAGCTCTTCACATGCCTGTCCACTTCTTTCCGCATGCTCAGCCAATAGAAATGGTCCGCTACCAGTTATAATGTTTTATCCCGCCTCATGTGACCTTCATTATGGTGCTCATGGATAATCTTCAATCGTAGACTACCTTCGGAAATGCATAGTTGAGTGCCTTTGAATAGGAACCCATTATACAGCCCGAAGTCTCCCCACCATAATACCAAAAAACGGATCAATAGACAAAGAATCTTTTAATAATTCAAAACTTAATACCTCTGAATTCATGGTGGTCAATAGTGATGTTTTTCAGCTAAGGGCGTCGGCCACTTTGTTCAATGCTCCCGACATGTGCTTGATGGAGAAGGAGAATTGTTGTACAAAGGTGGCTCATTTAGCATGCCGAGATGTTAGGATTAGCCCGACTCGTTAGCTCATTCATATACCTTTGTGTGTATAAAAACTTTACTTAATCGTCATAAACTTTCATCATTTTTTAAAGCAATTTTCTAAAGTTTAAAAACTCTCAATTGAGTGTATTATATTTTAAAAAGTTTACAAAGGGACACCTCCCATTAGAATTTGGGGTTAAATCAAGTGGAACATGGTTGAAAATACCTTTATACCCTTGTAAAATTTATGTAATTACAAAATTACCGTAATTTTTTAAGAAAAAAAAGGGGGAAACTTCACTGGCCTCTAAATTGTCACACATTTTGTAATGTCTCTCCTAAAGTTCAAAATCTCTCAATTTAATGTATCAAACTTTTTATGTTTTTCAATGTCCCAAATTCGTTAGGATTTTCATTTAAATCCCAACAAAATTTTCAAAATAACTCATTTTTCTTTTTATAGAAAACATATTTAAATTTTTTTGCAAAGATTGAGACATGGGTATTTTTACAAATACCGTTAAATTCGGACCAACGCCTTAATCTTTTCAAAAAAAAAATTTTCGTAAAATAAATGGGAATATCTTGGAAAAATTTAACGGAATGGTGAAATTGCAAACAATTGAAAGATTGATACACAAAATTGAGAGAAATTAAGGGAAAATTACACTTTACCCCCCTTAAAGTTTCATTCGATTTGTACTTTGACCTCCAATGTTCTAAAATTTGCAATGTACCCAAACAAAGTATCAAAAATTTGCAATGTAGCCACTCTGTTAATTATTTCCGCCCAATTTGACGGAATATTGCTGATGTACAAGACATTTATTTTAAGAAATTCCAAAAATGCTCTCAATTCAATAAACCAAAATCAAGAAAAAAACAATATTGAGGGTTGGCTACAGCCCCCCCATTGGCCATTTGGGGGTAGCAGAGCCACCCCTTTTGGGCATTTGGAGGTGTCAAAGTGGTGTAGATCGGAGTGCTTGGGACTTCATGAGGAAGACCGAGGTGGATGTAAGTGTGAAGGGACACCAGGGAGTCAAGACAAGGCCATAACGCTTGAAGAAAGGCTATCAGAGCAATTGTAGGGACTGCCGTTCGGTATCCCATTCGAACGGGCCTCATCCGGAAACTCCCCATATTAATTCCCGAGGCTCCCATTTGATGACTGTTTGAAGGCGGTTCGAATGGCCAACATCCAGAGGGTTCTCCATACTAAAACCCAAGACGTCCGTTCTCTAACCATTCGAATGTCTATTTTATTTTTCAGTTTTGTACTTAGTTTCTAGTTTTGCTTTAGGACCGTCCAAACGAAGGTTGTTCCGTACGAATGGCCAGCGTAGAAGTCTAAGCCGACTTAATTTCCTTTTACTACTAGGGTTAGGAGTTTAGCGGCTATAAATACATGCTTATAGTCAGTTTGTATCAATAAGAAGCCTTAGAGTTGAAATTCTTCAATTTCCTTCAAACCTGATAACAGCCGAATGTTGTACATTCAAGTCCCTTAACTCGCATATGTTAATTCCTTAGCATTGTTATTTGTTTGATTTTGTGTTGTTTAAGTATTTTTAAGGTTTTTAATAAAGATGCAAAAAATTCCATTGATTTTGGGCTTAAACCACCCTTTGAGAAGACCTAGAAGATGTGCTTAAGCCTAACTAATCATAATAGAGGACCTATATGATGTGGTTAAGTTTAATCAACCCAAGGAAAGGATTAAATCGAAATTTCTCTAATTGGAGTTAAAATCGGATTGGATTCAAATTTAGATTCTGCAGACATCTCAATATTTTGACCATAACGTTTCGTTCAAGTATCAGATTGAGGTGAAAATAGTGGCATTGGAAATCTAACTCAAAATACTACTATCATTGTGAAATAATATTTTCCTAATCCGGACATTTGCTATTCCAAATTCATCCCGCAATATAAGAATGCAAATCTAGACGAATCCTATTCCAATTCGTACTAGAATTGCTTCCTAATTTGACTAGGAAACTGAAGTATGATTTTTTAGGATTCCTAAGGCTTCTCGGGTTTGTTTTACACCCAATAAATAGGCCTCTAAGCTTTGAAGAGAGGTGTGCTTAGTTTTAGACAGAAAATATCTTCTTGGAGAGTTGAAGAGTTGAAGAGAAGATGAACATGGCAAGATGCCATTCTAGCACCACTATGAGTGGCTAAATTCGTAAGAGGGTATTGATGTAGCCCTTTCCAAGTAACAATAGTTTAATGGTGTTTTTAATTTAGAGATTTTCTATATGTATGATGTTGTATAACTTAAAGATTTGGTTTTAAAGTTTATATTCAATCATTATGAAATTCTTCTATTGTCTTAGAAAGCTTTTTATCTTCATTGAACTCAATCCTTCATATTTTCTGTGACTATATGAATGATTGTTATACAACCGGTTTTAATTGACACATGATTAAGAGGGTTTGATAGGCCATGCCTAGGGAAGACGAATTACTCTACACCCTAGCTTAGTGTAATTTAGGTAGACAATTCGTACAACCCAAAGATGAGTTATGCTTATCCCTTGATTATGTGTAACTGATTAAGCGATTTGATAGGTTAGAGCCTTCTAGGTTACATATTTCCTTAATATACGATTTGAGTAAACACCTCTATTTATAAAGCTTTACATATAATTTGAAATATTTCAAATACAAACATATTCTTTAAATTAGAAGTCACAAATATAATCTAAATCCCTTGATTTAGGAAATACAAAATCAACATTAATTTATCATAAATGATTTATATCCTTAACAGGAAGCTCGGAAAACAGCTACTTGCATCGATGGTAACTATTTGGTCACCTTCTGCCCCCACCATTCTCATAAACACTTATTGATTAGTTATTTTATTTAGTTGGGTTTGCCATTCTAAATAATTATCCAAGTAAGAGTATAGTAGTAGTTTATCTTAATATCAAATAGTTGTAGAAAAACACGAGGAACAAAACAACATGCTGAAACGCAGCAGCAAACAAACAAACAAAGTTAGGGTTGATATTTTCAACTACAATGAAGAAAATACGGAGAAATTAAGAAAATAGGTGAGAATGCAATCGGAGTGAATAAAGGCCTAGAAGTTGGCACTCCCGTGAATCTTTTATGCAAACTTCCAATCCTAAACAATTAAAACATGTTGACAGCCACAAGAGAGTTACCCTCAAAAATGAAATCCTTAAGAGAGAAGAAAGCAAGAGGTGGGGTTAGACAGATAGATGGGCTGCTAGAGCCTCTCCATACAATGACATACGAAGCAGACCAATTACAGGTCAAGGTGGCAACCTACTCCCATCAAATAAACATGGGCTGCTAGAGCCTCTTTCTTACAGCTAGACGGCTTTGATTGATTCTACCTCTCTGTCTCCCATCAACCCTCCCCTCAGATCCTTTCCTTCCAAATCCCATCTCTCTGCCTTATCACTTCCTCTTACATGGCTTCTATCCGTCATGCCCACGTCATGACCAAAACATCTAAATAGATTCTAAAAAGAGGCTAAAAGAATGCACAAAAAACTAAAATAGATGCAAAATGGTCATTTTCAAAAAGCAATTATGCAGTGTGCTTATTAGTTTCAATAAGACAGTTATTTTAAATAAAACTAACCGCCTAAGACAGAGCCGTTGTGATTAACAAAAATTTAATAACCACCTAAGGCGATTACGGTTGACTGTTTGAGGTAATAACTGCTAATCGCAACCGCATGTACACCTTTATATACATGGTCGTTTTTATTGTTACATCAGATAGTAAGCATTTGGAGGTAAACACTTGAAAGTACATGTTGCATTTCTCTTTTTATGCCACAATCTTTCATGGATTTATGGTTTTTTTTTTTTTTGATACCGTTGTTTTTAATTATTTTTTGGGCCTTAATTCTCCATTAAAAAAAAAGCTTATTTTTTGGTTTCTTTCTATCATTTAAGCTTTGTTTTATGGAAATTATGGCTTAGTTTTTCGGATAGTGTTACTAATTCTACAATTGTCGATCTTGGGTTTTGATGTTTCTCATGAGTTTAACTTGCAAAGTTCTTGCTTTCGGAGTTCAATTTTGATGGGGTTTTGTTGTTTCTGAATTTCATTTATAAAAGGTCTTATTCGTTTTGAGTTTAATTTTGACGGATTTATGTTGTTTCTTGGTTTAGATTTGTTCAGCAATATATGTTGTTGTTCCGGTTCAATCATTACTGAGTGTTAACAAATGCTTGTGTATACATGCGGCATACATGACTCAATGCATTCACATGATTATATGGAACACACAAGTGCAATACTTTGTCTTGTCTCCGTGGAGTAACTTGGAATGACTCACATCAAGCAATTAATAAGCTTTTTATGGTATCTATTCATCTTCTAATTTACGTTAAGTAATGAAGAATTCTCTCATCTTAATAAAAAACTAAGCAAACATCTGTATTTTCTTGCACCAATTCCTTAACTATTTTAATATGGCCCTCAGCAGAAGTCAAGTGCAAAGGAGTTCATCTCAGCATGTCCACCTCTTCCACAAGGAGCTCTCTATAGTTATAGCACGTGAAGCCAAGGCAACATTGTTAGCCGTTGAAGTTGCTGCCTCTCTTTCCTCCCCTCAGATTTTGCTTGAAGGGGATTCTAAGGAAGTGGAAAAACCGGTTAGATGGTAGAGTTCAGATCGATTTGCTTAACTTGTCAACTCGTTTAGGGTCAACCTGAATACAATCCGTTTAAAACTTATCAAACTGATGCAGATGGGATGGCGATACTCGTCCCTGGAAGTGCGTTCGAGCGCACGCGTGTCTGATGCTGGAATGTTGTTCCTGGAGGTGCGACCGATCCTCCCCTGTGAAAGTGATCGATCGATCGCTTGCTCAAGCGCACCAAGTCTCTGGTGGTGCAATCGAGCAACCGCGTGCTGCGATCGAGCGCACATGGGGCATTATGTTAATTTTCAATGTTTTTTTTATTATCTTAAATTGACTTTATGTTATTATTTTATTAGGGTTAGGGTTTTGGGAGTCTTTATTTCATTATTTTATCAGGTTTAGGGTTTTGAGGATATTTATGTCATATTTTATTAGGTTTAGGGTTTTAGGCTATATATATATATATAGCCTCCATAGGAAATCAGTTGTTATTTATTATTGATTTGTTGAATAAGAATTACTCATAGGTGAGGTTTTTTTCATATTTTTCCTTGAAATCATAGATAGACTCTATATTTTGAGAAGAATTCTCAGATCATTGATAGACTCAAGATTTAAAATTATTTATCCGCTGCTTATTGATGTTCTTTGCTGCAGCCCACTAAGTCACGCTGCATCACAACCCGAATAATTAAATGGGTCAAACATATTAACCCGAACACGACACTCACTACAAGAAATCTACTCATCAGGGCGACTTATTAGGGGCGACTATGAAGTCGACGCTAATGCTTACCTATTAGCGTCGACTTCTGAAAATCTCCCCTAATAGTTGAGTACTAACGTCCACATTGAAGTGGACGCTAATAGTCGACACAAAAGATCAATATTAGCGTCCACTTTCTAGTGGACGCTAATAAGTTGACGCTAATATACTAGTAGGAATACCAGAGGCAGGAAAACTATTAGGGGCGACAAAAATAACTATTTGCGTCGACTTTGAAAGTGGACGTTGATAATTGAGCATTAGCGTCCACTAGAGTGGACACTAAAGAGCTAGTACAAAAATTAAAAATTAAAATTAAAATTAAATAAAAGCTCAATAGCGTCCATTCAAAGTAGACGTTGAAAGTATATTATTAGTGTCAACTGTGGAAGTGGATGCTGAAAATTGAGCATTAGCGTCCACTAGAGTGGACACTAAAGAGCTTGTACAAAAATTTAAAAAAATTAAAATAAAAGCTCAATAGCGTCCACTCAAAGTGGACGCTGAAAGTATATTATTAGCGTCCACTTTCTGAAAATTGAGCATTAGTGTCCACTCTAGTGGACACTAAAGAGCTTGTAAAAAATTAAAAGAAATTAAACTAAAAGCTCAATAGCGTCCACTTTGAAAATTGAGTATTAGCGTCAACTCTAAAGAGCTTGTAAAAAAATAAAATAAAATAAAATAAAAGCTCAATAGCGTCCACTCAAAGTGGACACTGAAAGTATATTATTAGCGTCCACTTTGAAAGTGGACGCTGAAAATTGCGTATTAGCGTCCACTACAATGGACGCTAAAGAGCTTGTACAAAAATAAAAAAATAAAATAAAAATAAAAGCTCAATAGCGTCCACTGAAAGTGGATGCTGAAAGTATATTATTAGCGTCCACTTTGGAAGTGGACGCTGAAAATTGAGCATTAGCGTCCACTGTCCGCTACAGTGGACGCTAAAGAGCTTGTGAAAAAATAAAACAATAAAATAAATTAAAATAAAAGCTCAATAGCGTCTACTCAAAGTGGACGCTGAAAATATATTATTAGCATCCACTTTGAAAGTGGACGCTGAAAATTGAGTATTAGCGTCCACCAGCTTGTACAAAATAAAAAAAAATAAAAAAATTAAAATAAAAGCTCAATAAGTGGACGCTGAAAATATATTATTAGCGTCCACTTTTTTACTTCACCCTTTTACTTTTTTTTTCTTGTTATTTTCTTACTAGGAGAGATTAAGTGACTGGATTGTATTTTCCTCAAAGAGTACATGCATCTGACAGACTAGAATTACCTTAGGCTAAGCTCTGTATTTTTGGAGTCATTTTAACAATTTCAAAAGACGAATTTTTGGATATGAATTTGCACATTTTCATAACTTTTGGTAACGACATTCTTGCATTTGAACATTTATCATCTTCCCCATTGTAACCTTTCTCCGTGTTCCTTTATTTGATCAGAAAAACAAAAAGAACATTCATCATCTGCAAATGTAAGAGAAATAGAGTGAATCTTCTATAGCATTCATTCCATTCTTCCAAATATATAGGAAATGTGGTTACACAATACAACCACTACAAAAATATGGGCATTTTCTGACGTGTGCTACAGTATAAAATTTTTGCCACCTCAACAATTTACTAACGTTTTATATATAAAACGTCAGGGAAATTTTTTCTGACCTGTGAATAGTAACACGTCAGAAAATTCTGACGTGTTACTATTCACTCGTCGGAAAAAATTGACGTGTAAAATACATCAACGTCGGGAGGTTTATTCATTTTCTTAAAAATAAAAACTGATAAAATTGCTGACGTGGTGGGACTTACCACGTCAAAAAGTTTGATGTGGCGTTATGCCACGTCAGATTTTTTCTGACGTGGCATTGTACCACGTCAGAATTTTTCTGACGTGGTATATCGCCCCGTCAGAATTTTTCTAACGTGGTGATATACCACGTCATCCTTTTCTGACGTGGTGATCTGCCACGCCAGCATTTTCTGACGTGGCACATCCCACGTCAGACTAATTATATATATTTATATATATTGTATATAAAATTATAATTGCTTTTATCATATATTTAAAATTATAATTATATGTATATATATATAATTATCAAATATTTAAATATAATTATCAGATTATTATAGCTATATATATAGCATTCCTGACGGGCCATGTTTGGCACGTCAGGATTTACTGACGTGCCAAACACGGCACGTCAGGAAATGGACGCGTGCGCTCCGAACTGCGCGCCGCGCGTCCCATCCCTTCGGCCAGCGCGCCATGCCTCTTAATTAAGAGGCCTGGCGCGCGAGTTTTGAAATTTATTTATTTATTTTTTTTTTTCCTTTTCCCCCAGTTGGCCAGCTGGAGGCACTTCCACTAGAACACGTCCTAGTGTATGTACGTGTTCTCTCTCTCTGTTCGATCGTCTCTCTCTGTTGTCCCAATATTGCAGCCTTGTATTCCTCTGTTTTTCTTTCTTTCTTCCGAGCGCCATTGCTGAACTTGGGGAATTTTTTTTTTCTTCTGCCCAAAGTCTTCCTTTATTAAGCTGAGCATTTTTTTCTCTTCTCCATCGGTTACTCTCTCTCGTGTAAGCTATATATATTCACGATTGCACTGTTACAAAAAAACGCCCGCAGCGCATTTTCTGAACCCGCCGCCCGTCGTCCTCTCTAGCTACCTCCATTTTTAGCTCCTACACGAGCTCCTCACAGGTATATATATATATATGTACATGCATCCTTGTACTTATTTATTTGTTTGGTTTGGATTTGGTGTTTGCATGCTAGGTTGGGTGATGTTTGTGCTAATCTCGTATAGTATTTTGAATTTGATATATATATTTACATGAGGATTAATATAATGCTAGCTTCACTCCATATATATGAATTAATTTCGTTTTTGAATATATATAGCTTACTCTCACGTTAATTACTAGTACTCCCTGCTATATATATATATATATATGGCCGTATATATACTCCCTGCCCATAAATTCCGAGTATTAATGTTATAAAAGAAAGATGCAAATTAAAGGAAAGGAGATAAACCTATGAGATCAATTCATAAGGATAAGGTTTCAGCCTAAATAAACATTGATATCAAGAATTCATAACTTTCCAAATACAGTATTAAAAATTACTTTTAAGGGGGTCTATGAGTAATATATCTCATGAAAATCAATATTCCATGCATTCACGGTGATAGTAATTCTTGTGACAACCTAATTGAGGATCTATCAATTAGTGCCTTTTTTTGTTGTTGAGGAAACTATACATCTTAGCTTAAATCAGTGACTTTAGATTTTGATTTGAAAAGATGGACCACAAATAGGACTTAGAAAGAGTTATTAGTTTATGCTCAAAAGCCAAAGCTCTTGACTTCACGATTGCCATCAATTGCAAGAATATGCCGCGGTTATCTACCTAATTGAAGGAAAAAAAACAACGTACGAAAACTCATGACATCTTTTTCCATTGGAGCTCTATCACTACATGGTCAAATGGTTTAATCAACGTATCAACTATATATGCATGAGATATCTTAGTCAAGCATCCATGTGTACTAGAGCTCACACAACACCAAGGAAGAAAACTGTCCATGTATACATGTATGTATACATGTATGGACTAAATAGAGAAATTAGAAGTTAGGAGCCAGTCCTATCATCGATCAATCATAAACAATAAAATAAATTTTGGTCAGTCAACACCAAATACAAAGCAAGCCTCACAAAATGCAGGAAAAAAGAAAAAGAAAAAGAATTACATCCATAATATCAAAGACCACAACTAATAGATTTATCTCATTGCTAAAGGTAATTGAAATAACACTCCAATAGTTTTTTCTGTTTTATTTTTCTTAGAGATTGTTTCTTCTTTTGATAAGTATTGTAGGATTAATCCTAAAAGTATTGAATTCATTTTTTCCTATAAGATTGAACCCACCCTAGATTTATATATTTAAGATCTCTATATTTTGAGGGTTTCAAAATATAGGCTCCAATTATGTAAGGAGAAAAAAATAATAATAACTTTTATCAAGTAGACACAATATGGGGGGGGGGAGTGATTTGAAATTATATATATTAATCAAAGAATAGAATATTATTTTTTAAAAAAACTTTTATCATTTAGTAAACATAGGTTGAAAAAAGCAGAATAGAAGGTAGAGATTTTACATGGCCAAATAGTGATCAAACATTTCACAATCGAAAAAACATTTTGAGTTATAATTTGTTTAATAATAAAAACCACAAGTAAATACGCTTCACACAAACAATTATATTCTTATGGAACTAGACATACATATATAATCTACCTTTGTACTTAACCTTAGGAGACTTCAAGTCTTATTGAAACACAAAGGAAACGGCAGAATGACGACCACTATTAAATAACCTTAAGCTTATTTAATTAGCATTTTCCTATTATTCCAACATTGCTTAATTAAGCTCCTAATTAAACGAATGGCGTAACATTTGTATATTGTTTAGGTTTTGCCCTATTAATACGAGCCATGCTATACTACTATATATATATATATATATATTGACTTCGTAACCAATCTAGATTTATTTTATTTGACTAGGGTCCTCAACATCTACCAAATGTATATATATGAACTTTTGAGAAAAAGTTATAGAACCTGAATGTGTATGAAGAATGCTAATAGCTAAACAACATCAAATAATGTAAATTAGATGGTCCCCATTTGGAATAGTTGTTAATTTGTTTAAGTTTCATAAATTTTCATGACAAAAACAATTTACCAAGAATAAAAGCATCTAATTAAGTTTGCATGTAAATTCCAGTTAATATGTATGGGTTTATTGAATACTTTTAAGTTGCGTATATTTCTCTGTAATGTCCGTAGACAACAATGGACAAGAGTTAGATGACAAAGCCTAAGGGTACGAAGGAATACAGAGACGGTTGTAGATTGTTTGTTGACTTTGCAGTTGGGAACTGCACAACACCTGATGGTAAGATTTATTGCCCATGTAAGGTGTGTCGCCTTAACCGGCGCTATCCCCCAGGCGTAGTTCTCGCCCACTTGACAGGGCAAAAAGGCATACTTCCTACATATAAAGATTGGATGTTTCATGGTGAGAAACCTGTCCGGGACCATGTTGAACCGTCTCCGTTGAATTGTCCGGCCACATATGAAGCAGGTGGAAGCAGTGATCAGGGTGGAAATATGCATGCTATGTTGCGTGATGTGTTCGGCATGCATGATGTCAGAGAAGGCAACTGTGAACCCCAGGTCGTTGTACAGAGTGATGAAGAAATAGTAGTCGAGGATGTAGAGGAGGTAGATGCCCAAAAGTATCACGAGCTGCTTAAAGAGGCAAAAACACTGCTATATGATCAGACCAAACACAGTAAGTTGAGCGCAACTGTTCATCTGTACAACTTGAAGTGTTTTGGTGGAATTAGTAACAAGATATTCTCATCTCTCCTTGAGTTCATCAATCAATTGTTGCCTGCGGATAGTGAAGGTTTGCCGGTTAATACCTATGAGGCAAAAAAATATCTAAGTGACATGGGACTCTGCTATGAAAAGATTCCGGCTTGTCGTAATGATTGCATGCTATTTTGGAAGGGCAACAAAGAATTAGATTCATGTACAGTTTGTGGCAAATCTAAGTGGAATGATGACATTAATTTGGACGAGGACGGTCAACCCATATCGTCAAGTAAGAAACGCCCAGTAAAAGTGTTGCGGTGGTTTCCACTCATACCAAGACTACATAAATTGTTTATGTCGCAGTATACATCACCCCATATGAAGTGGCATGCACAGAACTGCACAAAGGAAGGCAAATTGAGGCATCCGGCCGACGGTGAAGCATGGAAGTCATTTGATCAGTTGTATCCGGAATTTGCAGCGAACAGTAAGAATGTAAGGCTTGGACTAACCTCAGATGGATTTAATCCTTTTGGGAACCTTACTACATCACACAGCACTTGGCCCGTAATGCTTATGCCATACAACTTGCCTCCTTGGATGTGCATAAAACAAACATCTTTCATATTATCCCTGATTATCCTAGGCCCGAGCTCACCTGGAATGGATATAGACGTTTACCTACAGCCCTTAATTGAGGAGTTGAAGAAATTATGGAATGTAGGGGTACGCACATTTGATGTTTCCACTAAAACGTACTTTATGTTGCGAGCACAATTGATGTAGACAATTAATGATTTCCCGGCATACGCAGATCTGTTAGGATGGTCTACAAGGGGAGTAAAGGCATGTCCTTGCTGTATGCAATCAACCAGGTCTCGATGGTTAAAACACAACCACAAATGGTGTTTTATGGGTCATAGGCAATACTTGCCCTTGGATCATCCGTGGAGGAAGAACAAAAGTAATTCTGACGGCAACCAGGAACTACAATGTCCTCCCGATGTGCTTAGTGGGGATGAAATCCTAAGAGAGTTAGAGGGGATGCCATTTGGGGATGAGGATGCCGACAAGTCAAAGCCAGACAGTAGTAAGAAGCAGGGAGAGAAGCGGAAGAAGAGTACTCCCAACATAAGACCAGAAGCGAGCAATAATGTATTATGGAAGAAGAAGAGTATTTTCTTTAGGTTGCCGTATTGGAAGGATAATTTACTACGGCATAACCTTGATGTGATGCACATAGAAAAAAATGTGATAGACAATATTCTTGGCACAATACTCAACATAAAAGGGAAAACAAAGGACAACTATGATGCTCGTAAAGACTTGCAAGACATGGGATTGAGACGTCTACTTCATCCATTTACGACGAATGGAAAAAACTATATGCCCCCAGCTTGCCACACGATGTCCAATGAAGATAAAATCAGTTTCTTAAAAGTGCTTCGGGATGTGAGGGTGCCCGATGGTTATGCATCGAATATTTCCAGATGCGTACGACTGAAAGACCGTACGATGACGGGTTTGAAGAGTCATGACAATCACATTCTGATGCAATAACTTCTACCTATTGCTTTACGTGGGTCACTGCCAGGTAACGTGGTCAGACCTTTGGTTGAGATGGGAGCATTCTTCCGGGGCATATGTTCAACTACGCTGACACTAGATAATTTGAACCGACTCCAGAGTGAAGTCTACGTGACTTCGTGTAAGATGGAACAAGTATTTCCCCCAAGTTTTTTCACGAGCATGGTTCATGTTGTCGTGCATCTTGTCCGTGAATGCATACTAGGTGGACCAGTTCAGTATAGGTGGATGTATCTGGCTGAGAGGTAAAGTTTGATTGTTAAGTTATTATTATTATTTTTTTCCCACGAATAAAAGACAATGAATCACTGCAATTGTTGATTGATTTTCATATACAGGAGCCTAGGGGGGTTCAAATCTAATGTGCGCAATAAAGCGGCTCCCGAGGGATGTATTGCGGAGGGCTACATAGCAACTGAGTTGGTGACATTTTGCTTAATGTATTTGGACGACACACCGACATTTCATAATAAGGCCCAACGAAATCCTGATGGTTGTAAGGGGGCGGGAACACGAGTCATCCTCAACCGTATTACACTGGCACAGATTCATCGATATATATTGTTTAACTCAGACGAGTTCTTACCGCTACGGACGTAAGTCATCTCTCTAGTACTTGCCATATCATTCCTTATACAATCTTAATTTCGAGTGCACTATATCGAATTTAATTTCAAATTGTAGGATGCACATGGAAACGCTTAGAGGGCGAATAGCGGACAATCAGTTGGAAAGCGAACATTTTGAACTCTTTGTCGATTGGTATCGTGAATACGTAAGAATAATGTGTTCTAACTGATTAAATGAGGTATATACTTTTTCCCTTAGAAATCCTATATACACCAATTTTAATTCATATATTGCCCTCCATTATACGCAGGTCAATGGATTGGACGACCTACGCAGACAGGAGCTGGGTGAGAAACTGGTAATGCACTGTAGGGGGCCAAAGGAAATGGCAGTCAACTATAACAGATATGTGGTTAATGAAAAGTTGTTTCGCACTCTGCCAGCTGATATCGGGAAAAGGACTCAAAATAGCGGTGTGTGTGTGCCGAGTACTGAAGGCGAAACGTATTACGGGAAGTTAACCCAAATAATTGAGGTTGAGTACTACGATAGGACAAAGTATGTTTTGTTCAAGTGTAATTGGGCGGACAACACAAGGGACAGGGGGTACAAGGTTGACGAGTATGGCATAACGCTTGTGAATTTCAAAAACCTTATCCACACCGGAGAGAGTATTACGGATGAGCCGTTTGTGCTAACTTCACAAGTTGACTAAGTATTTTACATCGAAGATGAAAGAAACCCAGATTGGGCTTGCGCTGTAAGGACTAAACCTAGAAACGTATACGATGTTGGTCAGGGTCAAGGGTCCGATGATTCTAGTAGCAGCTACCACGAGATTGAACCCCTCCTCTTGAGTTCCAATCATGATCACGTTAACGCACCTGATGATGTCGATTACGTCCGACCCGACTTAGAACCAATCAAAGCGTATGTCATTTAATAAAATTGCAAACATGTTTATCTTTTAAATGAAATGTTTATATTAATTTATAATTGCTTTTTAGGTTAACCATAAAATTTATATGTAGTTTGTGGAAACGATATATAATTAATTGAGTAACTAGTATATGTTTAAAATTTTAAATGTGTGATTACTTTACATATATTTGTACCTATTTAATTATTTTAAAGACTAATTCGTTTCGTAACGTATTTTGTAGGGAGACATGAGTTATAGGGGAAAGAGAAAAGCACAGCGGCAACCGACCGTACGGTTGACATCCGCCGCCCATGATTTACATTCGTCCTCCCGGGCTAATATGGAGCCAGAAAGGTATAGACTGGTACTTCCACATCATGTGGAAGAGCATACCGATACAGGGCGGGACGTGGGATGTGGTGATGATATTCACATAGATCCTCAGCGTTCTAATGTGGCAGAGTCGGGCACATCCACACCGTTCACGCTTGACTTCACGACGTTGAGCGATATGGGGATCGTCTCCCATGGCCATTTCCAGTGGCACCCATACTCAAGTAGCGGAGCACATGTGGATGATAGTGATGAGACACAGCCCCCAGATAGCACTGAGGGTGATGAGGATGGTGTCGCGCATGACACGCATTCCGATGATGCCGCTACACGCCCGTTGGTGGTGGATGAGGTTCGGACGATAAGTAAGTATATGTGTTAAAATATTGGAATATGTATTTTATTTAATTTTAATATGTGGTTAGTTTAAATAAGTAACTAACTTGTTCAAATTCTTAATGTATTAGGTGTAGATCAAGATGGCATCACCCACTACCATATATTAAGTGTCAAGTCATGCCACAAGCTGTGGGAGATCCCGGATGGCCAGAGGATCGTGTACGAGTATAACCCTACGTGGCAGCCTGTGGGACAAAGTGCTTCCAAATTTAGACGGATGACCGGAGTGTTCGTCAGGAGCAGTACTTATGTACAGATTAACGACGAGTGGAAGAAGGTATCAGAGTGTAAGAAGGAAGATATTTGGGATGCATTGATGGTATGTTATAATTAAATATTATTGTATTTATGATAATGATTTATATATTCATATATTTATCTCAAATAGATGGACAATATTGTTAATGCATATATATGTGTGAATATATGCAGAAGCACTTCTATATCCCACCTGACTACGATATCGCGGCCATAAAACGGGACGCTTTCCTTGATATGCGAAACAAGCATACGACTTGGAGGTATGACTTGAAGCATAGTCTTCACATCACATCGGACGATACTCCGGCGACAGTGAAGGCTAGGGAAGGAGGACAATTATCCACGTACAATAGAGAGGACGTGGATATATTATTGGAGAAATGGTGTACGAAAGAGAATCAAGTCACATTTTAGTGAGTTTTGTTTAGTTTTATTAAAATGAATGTGTTAGCCTAAAATATTAACAATGTTAATTGTGTAGGAATATGCTGCATATATGAAAGGAAACCGGTCGAAGAACAAGGAGCGTCACTGCACCGGATCAAAGAGCTATGCCAGAGCTACACATGAAGAAGTATGTTTTCTGATCAGATATATGTATGACTTATGTTGATTGTGTTTATGTTTTAATTTTTTACGTTTTATTTGTGTATGCAGTTCATAAATACCGGGATTCCGCCAACACGAGCACAGTCTTACATCAACACACACGTGAAGAAGACTGGCGGATATCCAAATGACTTGGTCAAGGAAAGATGTGTACGCTACTAATAATCAATATGATTTGGTTAATGTATATTTCTTTGTAATTTAATTTAATATTTATAATTGCTTTTGTTAATGTGTACCCTACAGGAGAGGATGAAGGAGTTGCTTCCCACTGACCCAGCTGCTACACAATCTGTCACCGAGGGCACCGTACGGTGGGCGCCCGACGATGCCTACGCACAGGGGATGGGCAATAAGCCGGAGTACGCAGGTCGGGTTCGCCAGGTTGGAGCAGGTATACTACCTGTGTGCGGTAGCATACACTCCTACTATAGACCAGTCGCGCCACGCTCACAACCTCCTGGGAGCTCTGGTGTCCCAGAAATGATAGAAACTGCACTACAAGCTGAGCGGGAGAAGCACAAGCAGGAGATGGATGCGCTGCTAGAGACATAGCGAGAGCAGGCAACGGCGCAACAAGCTAAACGGGAGAGGCACAGGGCGGAGATAGCTGCGCTGTTAGATGCACAGCGAGTGGAGGTTGATCAGCAGGTTGCTGTGCGGCTAGCTGAGACCCGGGCTAGTATGACCACTTTGTACGAGGCACGTTTTCGTCAACTCGAGCACATGTTGTAGTCGAGGTCCTCATCCGATACGACTCGAGTTAAAGATGTAACAGAAAAAGAATCTCCAGCCCGTTTGGTGGTGAAATCGTTAGTGGGGAGTGAACTAGGTAATGTAATTTTTTTTTTTGCTTTGGGTTTTATTGAGTATATATATGTATGTATGAATTTTATGACGTTGCAAAATGTTTTGTTCTTCATTGGTTTGGTGATACATTAGGTTGGAATTAGTATTGTTTTTTATGCTGTTAGTGTTGATAGCGACCTCGATAATGTTTGTTATTATTTCTACTACTAAACGTTAGCATTGTGTTTGTGTCTAATTTTAGAAGGAACTTATTTTCCAGTCGGAAGATATATATATAGATATTGCATTGATGATGATTTATAAGTGTACTTATTGCTTCCTGATAAGAAAGACACTTATTGCTTCTTGATTGATTGTTTTATAATCTCCAGGTATTGCGGAAAAGTTGTCGAATAAGGAAGCTATCGACCTAGATTGAGCCTTGAATGTGAGTTCGTAGTTGGTAAACATATTATATATTTTGTTATTGTTTAGTTGTGTGAAACAAAACAATATTTGCTCACAATAGTTATTGTTTGTATATGATTGACGTATTGACTGCATCTTTGTGATAGATATAATTATATCTATATGATAAATAGTAAGTTGCATTAAATGGATGTTTAGTCAATACTTCGTTTGAGGTTTAATATATAGGTTGGGTCTCTTGTAACTATGTCAAGTTTGAGGTTTAATATTTCGTTCATGGTAAATTGCTAGTTTTGGTTAGACTAAGGGTTTTCGGGTTTGTCAACCGCTTACGTATGTATTGCCTGCATTTTACGATTCCGATCGAATGTTAGTGTTTACTTTAATGATTTGTATATGTTGTCTGAATTATGAGTTCCTCACTGTTGCTTTATAAGTGGTCAAAAATTATATAGGTGGATTGGAATATAAGATGAATATATATGGCCATTTAGTATGTCAAGTTTAAGAAGTTATACATTCTTGAATCTGATTTATTAAGCTAGGCCATGGAGGAAAGTTTATACTTTATACAGTATTGTCTTACATAGGATAGAGTAGAGTAGAGTAGTTCTTTCTATTTGTAGAGTAACATCTTTCTTTGAATTTATTTCTTACCGCAGATTGTGAAGAAGCTTGTGGATGTTGTTGTCAGTATACATCAAGCTATCTGGGAAACCTTTGGAAATAGCGGTATGAGGAGGTCATGGATGTTGTTGCCAAGTATGGTTGGACATAGGACGTATTAGTTTGGTTTGATTTGATTTGATATGATTTTGATTTTGATTTTGTTTTCGATTTTGGTTTGACATATTGAATTGACTCAATGACCTATCAGTTATTCCATGCATGTCTCTATTTATTTATGAGGAGTTGATAGATTTGAATGTTGAATTCTATTATATGTAACTGAATTTTTGGACATGTTATAATGGTTTTATCATGCCATTTGTTTTTCTCCCTAGTACATCCTTAGGAAAGATGACATGAGAAAATTGGTTTTTTTTGTACAAATTAAATTGAATTCAAGCAGGGAAATCTGGAGTAAATTGAATTGTATAAACTGTATATATTGAATTCTGGAATAAATTGAACTCAGGAAAGAAATTGGAAATTGCCAATTCAATTTGTACAGGAAAACGATGTTGGAACAAAAAAAGTGTTTGTTGGAAAAAATAATCTGGAAACAATCCAGATTATTTGAAAATAATCAAGTGTGTTCCTGATTATTTGATTATTTCAAATGTGTTCCAAATTGGAAATGTTTCAGATTATGTGTTCCAGATTTTTTGATTATTCCAAAATATTTGCAAATGTTTCAAATAATCTGGAATTAATCTGAAAAATCTTTACACTGTAGAAAAAGATAACAGAAAGATAATTGTGGAGAAGAAATTTGTATTTCTGATGTGATTTCAATTGTACAATGGAATGGCCTATTTATAGTTGAATGAGGCCCTAAAAGAAAGGAAATACAATAATTACAAAATAATACAATAATTACATAATAAATTAACTTGCAAGAAAACAATCTTTATAGGGAAATTAACTTGGCAACCAAGCCAAGAGTAGGGACCAAGTAACTTGGCAACCAAGGCAAGAGTAGGGACCAAGCAAAGATTCACAATATTCTAACATCCCCCCTCAAACTCTAGGGGGCGAAGCCAACTTGAGTATGGAGATAAGATCAGTGAGTCGTCCAGATGGATGAGATTTGGTAAAGATGTCAGCCGATTGATCTGCAGAGGTGACGGAATGAAGATGCAAAATACCTTGCTGAAGATGATGGCGGATGAAATGACAATCAATCTCGATATGTTTTGTGCGCTCATGGAAAACATCATTATGAGCAATCTGTATTGCACTCCTATTGTCACAATAAATAGGGGAACTAGTGGACTGAGAAACACCCATGTCGGACAAAAGCCATCGTAACCAGAGAAGTTCAGATGTAGTGTCAGCAAGAGCACGATACTCAACTTCAGTACTAGATCGAGCAACAACAGATTGTTTCTTACTGCGCCACGAAATTAGAAAAGTTCCAAGTAGGAAACATTATCTAGTGGTAGAGCGACGATCAGTAGGATCACCAGCCCAATCAGCATTAGAGTAGGCTCGGAGCTCAAGAGATGAATGAGAAGAGAAATGAATACCATGAAACATAGTGCCCTTGACATAGCGCAAAATGCGAAGAACAGCAGCATAATGAGTAGATCGAGGTGCACTCATAAATTGACTCACCAAATGAACAGCATAGGCAATATCAGTTCGTGTAACAGTAAGATAAATAAGACTACCTACTAGCTGCCTGTAGAGAGTAACATCGGATAAAGGCTCACCATCCGTGGCTAGAAGTTTGACATTGGTCTCAAGGGGGCTGCTCGCTGTTTTACTGTCTGTCAGACCTGCTCGGGAAAGTAGATCAGATACATATTTGGCTTGAGAGAGATAATAACCATCATTACTCGAGGTAACCTCAAGACCAAGGAAGTAGCTGAGTGTTCCCAAGTCCTTCATTTCAAAATTTTGGCTAAGGAAGGATTGAAGAGCATGGATGCCTGAAATGTCATCACCAGTAATAATCATATCATCTACATAAAGAAGGATAAGGATAATACCATTATCAGTAGTCCGAAGAAAGAGAGCTGAATCATAAGAACTAGAAACAAAGCCTTGTTGAGCAACCACAGAACTGAACTTGGCAAACCAAGCACGAGGAGCCTGCTTGAGACCGTAAAGTGCCCGACGGAGTCTACAAACTTTGTGTGGCGGATGGTGATAGCCAGGTGGAGGGTGCATATAGACTTCTTCTGTAAGATCACCATTGAGGAATGCATTTTTAACATCCATCTGAAATAACTGCCAATGCCGAACAGCAGCAACTGCAAGTAAGGATCTAACAGAGGTCAGTCTAGCAACAGGAGCAAAAGTCTCCTCATAGTCAATACCATACTCCTAAGCAAATCCTTTCGCAACAAGACGAGCCTTATAGCGTTCCACAGATCCATTTGCACGAGTTTTAATTTTATAAACCCACTTACATCCCACTGCAAACTTCCCAGGAGGCAAATCCACCAAGTCCCATGTATGGGTTTTAGAAAGGGCATCTAGTTCATCAGACATAGCTTTCGGCCAAAGAGGGAGTGCACTAGCCTCACGATAAGAGTGAGGTTCGTGAAGAGTAGCAAGAACAGAAAAACAATGATAATCATGGAGATAGGTAGGTGGTGCTCTTACCCTATCGGAGCGACAAAGTTCAGGAGAAGGCTCGGGAGTGTGTGATGTAGCAGGATGATCCGTAGTCGAATCAGGCAAATTAGAAGCAGCCGTCGAAGGTTCGTCCAATGAGCTTGAGTTATCTGCAGATGATCCAGG
>NC_081546.1:21371940-21408981 GCF_901000735.1 Corylus avellana
AGTAACATCGGATAAAGGCTCACCATCCGTGGCTAGAAGTTTGACATTGGTCTCAAGGGGGCTGCTCGCTGTTTTACTGTCTGTCAGACCTGCTCGGGAAAGTAGATCAGATACATATTTGGCTTGAGAGAGATAATAACCATCATTACTCGAGGTAACCTCAAGACCAAGGAAGTAGCTGAGTGTTCCCAAGTCCTTCATTTCAAAATTTTGGCTAAGGAAGGATTGAAGAGCATGGATGCCTGAAATGTCATCACCAGTAATAATCATATCATCTACATAAAGAAGGATAAGGATAATACCATTATCAGTAGTCCGAAGAAAGAGAGCTGAGTCATAAGAACTAGAAACAAAGCCTTGTTGAGCAACCACAGAACTGAACTTGGCAAACCAAGCACGAGGAGCCTACTTGAGACCATAAAGTGCCCGACGGAGTTTGCAAACCTTGTGTGGCGGATGGTGATAGCCAGGTGGAGGGTGCATATAGACTTCTTCTGTAAGATCACCGTTGAGGAATGCATTTTTAACATCCATCTGAAATAACTGCCAATGCCGAATAGCAGCAACTGCAAGTAAGGATCTAACAGAGGTCAGTCTAGCAACAGGAGCAAAAGTCTCCTCATAGTCAATACCATACTCCTGAGCAAATCCTTTCGCAACAAGACGAGCCTTATAGCGTTCCACAGATCCATCTGCACGAGTTTTAATTTTATAAACCCACTTACATCCCACTGCAAACTTCCCAGGAGGCAAATCCACCAAGTCCCATGTATGAGTTTTAGAAAGGGCATCTAGTTCATTAGACATAGCTTTCTGCCAAAGAGGGTCAGCACTAGCCTCACGATAAGAGTGAGGTTCGTGAAGAGTAGCAAGAACAGAAAAACAATGATAATCATGGAGATGGGCAGGCTCCATGATTATCGGAGCGACGAAGTTTAGGAGAATGCTCGGGAGTGTGTGATGTAGCAGGAGGATTCGTAGTCGAATCAGGCAAATTAGAAGCAGCCGTAGAAGGTTCATCCAATGAGCTTGAGTTATCTGCAGATGATCCAGGAAATAAGACAATAGAAGGGTCAGTGAAGACAGGAGAATATACGGAGGAAGAATGCGGAAAAGGCATTTGACTGGTGAACATTTTATGTTCCCAGAACTCCACATGGCGAGAGATCCTAAGTGGTCGGGCAATGGGGTCATAGCAGCGATAACCTTTTTGAGTGATGCCATAACCAAGGAAGCAACACAAACGAGAGCGGGGTTCAAGTTTAGTACGCTCATGTGGAGGAAGAGTGACAAAACAGATACAACCAAAGACGCGAAGCAAAGAATAGTTAGGTGTGCTACCATACAAGCCCTCATAAGGAGTTTGGTTGTGAATAGTCGGGGAAGGCACACGATTAATCGTGTAAATAGCAGTGAGAGCAGCCTCACCCCAAAAGCGTTCAGGAAGTGAGGCAAAGATGAGAAGAGCTCTTACAGTGTCTAAGATGTGACGATGTTTGCGTTCTGCATGCCCATTTTGCTGAGAAGTGTGAGGACAAGAACGATGAGAGAGGGTCCCATTTTGTTTTAAAAATTTTTGAAAAGATTTCTCATTATATTCCATAGCATTATTTGAACGAAAAATTTTGATGGTACGAGAAAATTGGGTTTGTACCATTTGATGAAAATTTTGATAAACTTGAGTGAGTTTAGAGTGATGCTGCAATAAATATATCCAAGTATAACGAGAATAATCATAAAGAAAAATAACAAAATAGCAAGATCCCCCCTCAGTGGGAACAGGGGCAGGGCCCTAAATGTCAGAATGAACTAAATCAAATGGTGCAGAAGATGAAGACTCACTTTTATTAAAAGATAAATGTGTTTGTTTGCCAAGATGACAAGAAACACAATCAAAAGATTTTACATCTACTGATCCTATATGACCTTGAGATGCAAGAAGTTGGACACGTGGTAGAGAGGCATGACCCAAACGTGAATGCCATAAGTTGGAAGAAGCAGTGAGTGTTTTGACAGCAGCAGCTAAGTGAGTAGGAGTTTGTAAGAATGAAAGCTCAAAAAGACGTCCAATCTTACGGCCGGTACCAATTAGTTGACCCGTCTATGGATCCTGCACATCAACACCCCTGTTAGAAAATGTCAACTCCAAACCTAGTTCACAAAGTTGGCCAACTGAAAGAAGATTTAATGACAATTGGGGAACAAGATATGTGTTATCAATAGACAAATTAGGTGAAGAAATAGACCCACTGTGACTAACAGGTAACCTAGAACTATCAGCAGTATAAATGACAGGGTTGGGAGAAAGGGCAGACTTTTGGGAAAATAAGGTGGGGTCATGGGTCATATGATTACAACAAGCAGAGTCGATGAACCATGAATTTTTACCTGATGTGACGGACAAGGCAGTAGAGGAACGAGACAGAACCTGATGGATTAGTGCCTCAACGTCAGATGCAGTGAGAGCAGAGGATTGAGATTGGTTCTCATTGTAAGATGCAGGTGCAGAGGAACCAGATGAAACAACTGCGGCTGTTTGTTGGAAAGGAGCTCGTGACTGACGTCTGTTTTGGAGCTTATAGCAATTAGCAATAGAGTGACCATGTTGTTTGCAATAGTTGCAAATTAACTTCATGGAGGAAGACGGTGGTGTGGATCGTCTAGGAGGAAATTTAGGAACACTCTGAGGTGTAGCAGCGACAGCCATATCTGGAGATTGCAAGTGCATAGTGGACCGTCGAGTCTCTTCAGAAATAAGTTCTGCTACAGCAGCTTCCAATGTGGGAAGAGGATTGCGGTGTAAGAGAGAAGCCCGAGTGGGTTCAAAATCCGCACGAAGAGCCATCATAAAATGCATAAACTTTCGACGATCCCGATACTTTGCAAATATTTCTACATCTTCAGGATGCTTTAGTTGAGGATCTGCAGCGGATAATTGCTCCCAAAGACTATTAGTTTGAGAATAAAAATCAGCAATAGACTGACCTGGCTCCTGACGTGTCTGATAAAGTTTAGTTTCAATCTGAAACTCAAGTGAGGCATCATAAGTACAATTGTATCGTTTTGCTAAAAACTCCCAAGCAGCCTTTGCATTCCCAAGCTTGGGGAGTAAACTATGGATGGAAGGAACTGAAGTATTGATAAACCAAGAAATAATACGATAATTTGCACTATCCCAATCTTCAAATCGACTGGCAAATTTGTCGGCTGACTCACCTTCTTTTTGTGTGGGTGCAACAGTTTCTCCACAAATATAACGCCATAATCTCCTCCCTCTCAAAAAAACTTCCATATTTTGAGCCCACAACATATAATTGGAACCATCTAAAATATTGTCAATGGGACGGACAATATTATCAAGATTGGTAGACTTTTTTTTTTTTTTTTTTTCTCGGAAAAAAATAATAATAATAATAATAAATTAAATAAATAAACCTGTGGGTAGTAATCTGGTGTGGCGAAGGTGCAGGTGCAGCCTTAGGGAGCGATCTGGTGTGGCGCGTGCACAACAGCTATGGTGCACAAATATTCTGATTTTGAACAACAAGACCTCTACAACTTCCGTCACATACAAAAAAATAACCGCAACAAGCGTTTGGTGTATTGTTGAAATAGAAAGAACCACCAAAAAGAACGCTCAAACGGAAAAACAAGAAAATTGTACGGACGGAGAACGGAGGCTTAAAAGAGGCACCAAGAAAACGGTGGCTCTGATACCATGTAGAAAAAGATAACAGAAAGATAATTGTGGAGAATAAATTTGTATTTCTGATATGATTTCAATTGTACAATGGAATGGCCTATTTATAGTTGAATGATGCCCTAAAAGAAAGGAAATACAATAATTACAAAATAATACAATAATTACAGAATAAATTAACTTGCAAGAAAACAATCTCTATAGGGAAATTAACTTGGCAACCAAGCCAAGAGTAGGGACCAAGTAACTTGGCAACCAAGGCAAGAGTAGGGACCAAGCAAAGATTCACAATATTCTAACATACACATTGCCAATTCAATGTGTTCCAACATAACAGTGAAAGAAAATAATCTGGAAACAGGGATAGCAATCAGGGAAATCTGGAAAGCAGGGGAAAAGGGGAAAAAAAAAAAAAAAAAAGGACCTAATTTTCTGACGTGGCATTTCTGCCACGTCAGAAAAATTCTGACGTGGCATTTATGCTACGTCAGACGTATTCTGATGTGGTGTTTCCACCACGTAAGAAACTTTATGACGTGGTGTTTCCACCACGTCAGAAATTTTTTGACGTGGCAGAAATGCCACGTCAGAAATTATGCTGAGGTGTCCAAGCTGCAACGTGATAAAAAATTTTGACGTTGCGTGGAACTGCACCGTCAGAATTTTTCTGACGTGACAATAATGCCACGTCAGAAATTTTCTGACGTGGCAGGAATGCAATGTCAGAAAAATTTCCTGACATCTATGTCTGACAATCGACAAGCGTAAAAAACGACCCGTCAGAAAAATTTTCTGACGTGTCGGACACTAGAACACGTCAGAAAACGCCTGTCATAAAAAAATTGTTTTTTTGTAGTGAACTCTTGAATTGATAGCTAGTAGGGACACCTCACCAGAACAGCTGATGCCTCACCTAAAAGTATTAAGTTGTATAAATTCCTATCATTCTAATGCTACCCGTCGAGCTGGAGCATATATATAACCATATGCTCGGTTAGGAAGAAACAAACAAAACAAACTAACTCTAGAGCATTGATACCATGTTACCTATGATGAGAAAATGCAAATGTAAGAGAAATGGGGTGAATCTTCTACAGCATTGATTACATTCTGCCAAATATAAAGGAAAAGTGGTTATACAGTATAACTCATGAATTGACATCAAGCGAGACACCTCACCAAGGACAACTGGTTCCTCACCTAAGGGTTTGCAGAAACTCCTTTCATTTTAACAAACATGAAACCTTACCTGACCAGAAAAATAGAAAGAGAATATAACTTACTTGCAATTATGTGTAGCACCTTTTGCTATTTGAAAATTTTCAAAGGACTGCCTATTGTGTGTTGGTTTTTTTCTATCTTCTTTTCATGACATCTTATGTAGACAATAGCGTGTATTCCACTTAAACATGGTTTTACTTGTATTTTGATTTGGTTCTTTCTCTTTGGTTCTTGCAATGTCTTTACAAAGGTATTAAACTATTTAACACATAAATGTTGTTTAGGAATTCAACTCAAAATTTGTTAGTGGTTATGGGAGCTCTTTATTCCGCATGCATGTTTCTTGGAATCAACAATTCCTCTTCAGTTCAACCAATTGTTTCAATTGAGAGGACAGTATTCTATCGAGAGAGAGCAGCTGGAATTTACTCTTCAATTGCTTATGCAGCAGCCCAGGTAAGAGTCATTACACACAAAATTTGGCAAATTACACTTCTTCCAAGTGGTGATTGTTGATACAAATCTCAATTGCAATTTAACAGGGTCTTGTGGAGATTCCATACATTGCTGTGCAGACAATAATATATGGCCTCATCACCTATTTCATGATTAATTTTGAAAGGACAGCCAGTAAGATTCTTTGTCTTTAGAGTTGGTTCTTAGTATATGGATTCTATGGCTGCCTTCTTTTTTCTTTTTATTTTATTTTATTTTATTTTTTTATTTGTTGTTATTGTTAATAGTGATATTTTCGTTGATTTCTTCATCAGGGCTTTTAGTTATGTTTTATTCCCGTGGAGTATTTTTTTGGAGAGTTTCCCCAAAGCATATTAGTAGTTTAACTAACATCTTTCCATCTTTGACAAAACTGCATGTACTTCTTCCAGAATTATTTCCTGGTCTAAAATGATAACCAGTATGAAATTCTTAGATGTTGGTTACTCAGCATTTATTTGATAATGAATCTTTCGTGGGTTCATCAGTTATGGAATATACACACATCTATATGATATTTCTATTGTATTAACTATTGGATGTTGTATGCGCATAAAGTTTATGCAAATGCAGTTAATTAACTGGATGCTTCTCCTGTGTTGCAGGAAAATTTTTTCTCTATCTTGTGTTTATGTTCCTCACGTTCACCTACTTTACCTTTTACGGCATGATGGCCGTTGGTCTTACACCTTCTCAACACCTATCAACTGTCGTCTCTTCTGCATTTTACTCTTTATGGAACCTCCTTTCTGGTTTTCTTGTCCCGAAACCTGTAAGTAAATATATTGTACATCTGCAACAAATTATTGCTTTATTTTCGCCTCGACCAATTAAATTAATTAACTGCTGGAGTTTCACTTTACAATAATAAAGAATCCATCAAGCAGTCAAGCTGCTAAGTCAACTGAAATATATTGTAACCACTTATTTAGGTAAACATACCAAAACCCTGCTTCATCCCAATTCTGAAAGTATAATTAGCTTTGTGTACCTGGAACTCTAAATGACATTAAAATGCAATCCGTTAAGATTTTAACCTTCTAGACTTATCATGGAGAAAATCTGTGCATTTACCACTTGAGAGGAATATGTGGTTTGCACTCAAGTAACACCCTTAATTTGTATGTTGATAACCCCCTGTACATGTTAGGCCAGAACAGGGTTAGAAAACCGACACCGGATTTGAAATGGGTCAAAAGTCAGAGTCCTCTGCCGATCCCCACCCAATAGGCAACAGGTGTCGGTCCCTAGATTTGAGTGAAAGAAAAATAAGCCCCAGTAGCCATGAAATCCCACTAGTGGTGAAAAGGGAGGGGATAATCTCACCTTCAGTAAAAGAAATTGGTGATAGAAAATATAGCAAATGGTTCTTGCTTGTTATTTTTAAGTTAAGGTCATGCAATGGAGGCCATGTGCCTCTTCTTTTATTAATTTCCTTTTTTTTCTTTTTCGTGTTTTTTTTTTTTTAAGAAATCACAAACCAGTTCTATGGATCTTTATATGTTTATTGCTTCAGTACATCCCTGGATGGTGGATCTGGTTCTACCACATCTGCCCAGTTGCATGGACACTACGGGGTATTATCACCTCTCAGCTCGGTGACGTGGAAACCAAGATGGCAGGAACCGGATTTGAGGGCTCCGTGAAAGAGCATATAGAAGTTACTTTTGGCTATGGCCCTGGTATGGTAGGAGTTTCAGCAGCAGTGCTTACCGGTTTTTGTCTCCTCTTCAGCATATTTGCAAAATTTTTTGTTCAAGAACTTCTGAGTTTTTAAATCTCTCTTGACATATTTATCAAGGTTTAAAAACTTTGAGTAAACAATGCAAGGGAGTAATAATATCTTTCTAAATTTTCTTTTTAAATGTACGTAGAATAACAAGAGTACAAGAAAGTTAAACCACCCAAGCAGGTTCTCACTTTGATATGTTTCATGAAGAAAAACATTTTTAGTATCTCTTTCTCTATCATATTGGGTTTCATTCTCATTGACTCTGATACTACATATTGGTTTATTGTGGTAGATTACTCAAATTGCTTATGAGGATAAATTGACAAGGAAGAGGGTGCAGATAAGTACTTTATTTTGGGTTCTTGAATTTTGCTGGCCATGAATTGTAAAATATATATTTAATAGTTTTCTCCCTTTGCAAGTTTGACTCATGTGACAGTTCTCACATATTTTTGATGATTTTGATGAGATTAGTCATTTTGAGTTAAGTTTGTTGTGGGCATTTAGATTAGTTTGAAGATTGTTGTTTAATGTGGTGAAGTAGTGTTAATGCAAGTAGTCTTCTCCAAGAGGTGTTAAAATTTTAAAATTTGCCAGTATTTATGGTTTTCGGCTTGTGTTTACAATGATAGGTGTCGTTTTATAGTTTTAAGCCATTATTCATGATATGTTTGGCTTTATATTATATCATTTTCATAATTAAAGGATAAAGAGGTATAAGACCATATAAAATTCAAAAATCACCATTTTTTCCCATTACATTCTTAGCAAAATAATGGAGAATCTGAATTTCTGGTTGAAGCATTTTAAACTGATGTTTGCTACTTCTTTATTTTTTTTTAAAAAAAAATCTCTTTATTTGATTGAAGATGAAACTTTCGCGGGAACGGGATTCTTTGGCAATGACTACAAAGAAACTTGGCCGTGATTTGGCAAAGGTGAGGTGCTAATATTTGTGTGTGGTTTAATTTTAGTCATCTTGGTGTTCGTTTAATGGGGTTATTTTAATTTATGTTCCATATATTGTGCAACTCATCTTTTTTGATTGAAAAACAAAACAATTACTCTAGAAAGAGCGGACACATGTAGTTTTTGCTGCCTTTTCTTTTTTTCCATGATTGATTAAAAAAACTAGTAGATGGATTTTGTTGGGAAAGAAAGTCGTCAGAATAGAATGGTAACTTTGGCTCAATTGATGCAAAAGTAGCAATATTTCTAATTTGTCTGATCATAGTCAACATAAAAAATTATACAAATGGTTAGGATCTGCTGCATGTTGTAAATCGTTTCTTTTGCAAAATTGTAAAAGTTAATAGTTCCTTGACGAAAAAAAAAAAAAAAATGGCATTAAGTCATAAACCTTATTGAAGAAGTCTGCAGCTCTAAAATATCTTTCTGGTTGTGTTGGGTAACCCAAGATGAGTTAAAATCAGTATATGTTGGCTCATCATGACTTGCTTAAACTGTATCTTCAGTGAAGAGGGTGAAGTAGCTCTTGATTGAATTTTATTAGTCATTCTGGACTTATATTGCGCAGAAAATTTGGATTGTAAGGGAGGATAATTCCATATTTTTGGGTCATGTTGTATTTGGAGTTGAATTGTAAACCTTAAATGTATGTATGCTATTAGGAAATAAACCATGGCTGTTCATTTCCTCTCGGCCCACTATTTTATTTTTTATTTTTTTTTGTCTGGAGGGTGGGTAGAAAGGAGAATTAAAATTTGGCTGCACCTAGTGAAAGAGCAGTGATTTCTTTTTTCTCCCAACCTAAGCTAACCATTTGGCTTTCTTTCTCTCCTTTCTCCTTATGCAGTTGATCACATGGAGGGAAAGTAGGTTCTCTTTCCTCTTGGTCTCTCTCCTTAATTCCAATGTACCTTCCCCCACCAAATGGTGAACAAATTATTTGACACCTAACATTCACTTTTTTTTTTTTTGGATCATTAGCGTCCACTATAATGGACGCTAATAGTTCACCATCAGCGTCCACTCCAGTTTGGAAGCTGATGGTTAATTTTTTTTTTAAAATTTTTTTGAAATCATTAGCGTCCACTCCATTTTGGACGCTGATGGTTGATCTTTTTTTTTTTTTTAATTTTAATTTTAATTTTAATTTTAATTTTTCTGAAAGCATTAGCGTCCACTTTAGTTGACACTAATAGTTAACTATCAGCGTCCACTATACTTTGGATGCTGATAGTTGCTATATTTTTAAGTTTTTTTTTTTCGAACCATTAGCGTCCACAAAAGTAGACGCTAATAGTCCACCATTAGCATCCACTCAAAGTGGACGCTGATAGTCAACCATTAGCGTCCACTTTGAGTGGACGCTGATAGTCCACCATTAGCGTCCACTTTGAGTGGACGCTGATAGTGGAGCACTAGCATTGACTCTGCCTTCCGTTGACATCAGCTTTAGGGTCAAAAATTACGACTTTTAGCGTCGACAATATGGACGCTAAAAGTGATTATTAGTGTCAACTATAAGTGGACGCTGATAATCACACAGTTGATCATTACGGTAGGACGATTAGCGTCCAAAAATCGACGCTGTTGTCAACAGCGTCCACTTTAGGACTTTTAGCGTGCAAATAGTGTCACCCCTAAAGACCTAAATTCTTGTAGTGACTCTAAATTAATGGTGACATGATCTGTGATCCGTTTAGTTAATGGGTCATGTCTGATTGACACAACACGACCCAACTAATCTGACCGTGAGTTTTTTTTTTCACTCTATTCAATCATTTAAAAATTTTCAAAATTAATGCATTTTCAAAAATATTGTCTTCCACACGGCCAAAAGTAGACAATTTCCTAATTTTGATGATTCCTAGCTAGCAGTAAGGAAACCAAAACTGATACCATAACATTTTTTTAATATAAAAAGGATTTATATCTCCTCCAACATTTATTTGAAAAAATATATATATATATATATATATTTAAATGACTTTCTATTTCTTATAACATTTATTTGAAAGTATATATATATAAGGATATTTATAAATGGTATGGAAAAATGATAGGGAACTAACTGTTAGGAAAAAAAAAATAATAAATAAAATTGTAAGAGTAGTACATCTTAAAAGGATAAGGCAAACTATTATTGAGTTTATCTGAATAAGGAAACAAAAAGTAGTTTTGTTCCCTAAATTTAAGGAAAATCTACTAGAAGCTATTGATTGTTCTCTAAGAGCCTGTTTGAAATTGCAATAGGAAATTTAAAAAGCATTTTTAGTACCTAAAACGTAATGTCAAACAAAAAGTTAGCATGTTTGGTAAACAAAATCCAAAAATACTTTTTCTTTAAAAGATATATTTTTTTTACTTTAAAAATGATTAAAACACATTTTTTGAGTAAAGCTTGAAAATGAAATTTCTTCTAAAAAAAAAAAAAAAACTCTTTTTGACTTTGAAAAACTCTACTTTTCAACATAATTCCAAACATATCCTAAGTCAAAACAAAGAAGACCCAAGGTGGCACGACAGAAGATTGAGGCCAATGATGAGATTCTAATTCATCAATATCTCATTCCCAATACCATAACAATATTGCATTCAATGTATAAATTAAATAGAGTCAAATAATGCATCGCCAACTATGCCTAATCCACATTCAACAAAACTAGATTACCAACTCTAAATGTATAAAAGACCAAAAATGTCTCCACAAAGATTAACGTTAAAAGGAAGATGTTGGTCTTCCTTCTATCCTCGCAAATTGATGTATCTTTTAAAATTACTATTGAATCAAAATTTCATAGTAATTTTGAAAGCCACATCGATTTAGAGATGATACAAAGAGGACATGGGATGTCATTTACCATAACTTCTCCCCAAAACATCAAACAATAACCAAATTTAAGGCAAAAGTCAACCAAAAAAAGCATGCCAAATTTCTTTAACATAATAATCTAAAATAGAACACAATAGCAAAAGATAACAAGGTGATGCAGTAGGATTAGTGAACAAGAAAACATCAAGTTAGGGAAATATTTCTAAGATTGTGAGACTATTACAAGAATCAAAGAAATCTTCTTAAAAACTATAGATTCTATCTATGGTTTAAGAAAAAACACAAAGAAACTCAACTCTGAGTAATTCTTATTAAACAAACTCAATAATAATCATAAACTGAATTGTTAAAGGCTATAAGCATATATTTATAGCCCAAGACTCCTAGCCCTAAAATAACAATGAAATAAAGTTAATTTAGAAGTCTACGAAAGACAACTAAACCAAATAAAAGACTAACAAAGAAACCTAATTCAAATAAAGACTGAAAGATAAGATATAATAAACGACTAATAAAAAAACCTAATAAAAGACTAAAAGATAAGATAAGATAAGATAAGATAAGCCTTGAATTCCAATCTACATCATCCTCCCGAGGTTGGAGAGAATTCGCCCTCGAATTCGGACTGTCTTTTCCACGGTCCTTCGGGTGCCCTGTTAATTCGTTCCATTCTCCGTTCCTCAAGATCACAACAAGGCAACACCCCAAAATAAATGTGACGCTTCTCATCATCGAAATACTTTGATGGTTGTCATGAAAGCCCCACACACCACTTGGCAATACTTCAGATTTGCCGTTCTTTTCTCGTTCCTTCTCCCTTTCACGTGCCATGAAGATACTCAAGGACGGGTCAACCGTTGTTTCCCTTGTGAACATATAATTCTCTTCATCCGCATAGAACTCATCACAATTGTTGTTAGGAGAATTTAAAATATTTTCAACACCAATAAAATCAACATAACCCTCTTCATCATTATAATTAGGCACTTCACCTGAAAAGACTTTATCAACCTCTTCATAATTGTCGATGTCACTCGTGGGCTCTTCCTCTTCCAATTGATCATCTTCGGGGTAGAGGCCGCCAAACATGGGAGAAAAACCATCTTCTTTATACTCTTCCTCTTGGTCATCTTCTTCGGGGTAGAGGCCGTCAAGCATGGGAGAAAATCCATCCTCTTCGTGCTCATCCTCTAGGTTGAATGCCAAAGGTCCTTCACTCGGTTCTTCCTCATTGACATCGTCATCATAGGTTGGTGGGGAATCCCAATCCACAAATCCTTGCGAAGGATCTACAACATCTTCATGTCTAAACTCTTCATCAATGAATTCAGACTCCTCAAACTCTTCATCCACAGATTCTTTTTCCTCCTCCACAGAATATGGATTTGGTTGATAGATTTGAGGCTCGCGAATAATGGTCAAGTTGGCTTGTCGCGGCATCTCCGTCTCAAATCGTGCTCTCCGTTTTTCAGAATACGCCCTATGACCGACAACCACATTATCCTCATCCAAAAAGCGTTGATTCGTTCGATGGTGACGAACTTTAGGGCTACCCCGGTTGTCAACTCGAGTTGTGAAGATCTCTATTTCTTTCCGTAGTAGTTCTAGCTCATCCACCATGCGTTGCCAACGAATCGCCGCTTGATTCGCCTTTAATTTTTTCTGCAGCATCTCCACCTCATCCACCATGTGTTGCCACTGCTCCTCCGTACGTGTTTCACCGACTGCTTCCTTACGTTCATACACGTCCTCCAGATGTGCAAAGCGGTTGCCCCTTCTTCTTGTGTTTGGCGATGCCATGGAAAGAAAATTGGAGCTCTGATACCAACTGATGCAGCGTAGGATTGTAGTGAACAAGAAAACATCAAGTTGAAGGGGTAAATATTTCTAAGACTGTGAGACTATCACAAGAATCTAAGAAATCTTCTTAAAAACTATAGATTCTATCTATGGTTTAAGGAAAAACACAAAGAAACTCAACTCTGAGTAATTCTTATTAAACAAACTCAATAATAATCATAAACTGAATTGTTAAAGGCTATAAGCATATATTTATAGCCCAAGACTCCTAGCCCTAAAATAACAATGAAATAAAGTTAATTTAGAAGTCTACGAAAGACAACTAAACCAAATAAAAGACTAACAAAGAAACCTAATTCAAATAAAGACTGAAAGATAAGATATAATAAAAGACTAATAAAGAAACCTAATAAAAGACTAAAAGATAAGATAAGATAAGATAAGCCTTGAATTCCAATCTACATCACAAGGCCAATCATTTTTCCTTCAATTCTGTTCATATTCCAAGCTAAACAGAAATTCTGATAATGACATTTTTCCTCTTAGACATTAGCTCGGTCTTCTGTTGCACTCCTTGTTAACTTGTGTATGAAATTACAGAACATCTTCAACATCCAAGAGATCAGTTGGAGAATTATGTCAATCAACTTCTTCACCATCCAATAGAGTAGGCGAATTATTTGAATCAACTTCTTCACCATCCAATGCAGTAGGCGAATTATGTGAATCACAATAGCAATCGCAACCAATCCGTACCAAACATATACTAATTTCGAGCCCCATGAAGCAAATCTTTCACGAAGGTCTTTTGAGGTTACAAGACTCACTGCCACTGAATAGGTAAGTGCCGTGGACACGACTGAGGTAAGCATGGCTGATGTCAAAAGCCATATAAAAAAGTTGCTCCTAACAGGAAATCCAGTAATAACCAAAAGTATGACGCCCAAAGATGCAAAGAACGAGGTGCTATTGAAATATAAGAACAATATGTATGTATCATCTGGATCAGAATATGATAAAACTGCTTTGCCTGTTTCACATACAGTTTGGTTGCTACAGGTGAAACCCTCCGTGGAGTTGGATATATTTTGTTGCCAAACGCCACCTGGTGGGCTGATCCCAGCTTGAAAAGCCATGGTTGCCATCACAGTAGCCACTAGCATCAATGTGCCACGTGTTTCCTCCATCCAATTTCCCTGGCGCTTCAAGCGTTTACCTAATGACGAAAGAACACACCCCCACCATGTCTTAAACCCTGATTGAGATTGTTGTGCTCCATCAACACTAGTACTACTCGGTGTCGGTGGTAGGGAAGAATTTAGACCCTTTGATCTTCTCACGCCAGCTTCGTTTAGAATTTTTTGGATTTCAAAATATTTAAAATCTCTTGAACAGACATCACAGGCATCTAAGACATCTGAAGCTGTGTAGCCAAGCTTGTTTGTGGCTTTAGCATCTCTTTTAATTGCAGGTATTGAAAGTAGATATTTTATGGCCTGCGCAAACAGAACATTCTATTGACCAATAGCTACCGGAAACTCTAAAAGCACTTCAACAAAAAGAAATCCAAATAAATTTAATTCAACCACATTGAATGATATTTCTTGGGTTATTTGTTACGTATCTCTTTGCATGATCTTTAGAAGAACCACATGAAACGAGAGGATTTTTTCTATTTCTTGTGGGCATGTATGACAACATTGTGATTCTTCCTTCCTTTCTTACTTAACATACGAATATATCTTCTACCAACTTACAATTTTATTCCTACTTTATGAATGCAAAACAAGCTCGCGAAAAAAGGAAGGGAAAAAGAGAAGTAGATTTCAAATAAATTTGTAGACGCAGAAAGTGTGCTACTTTATATATCACTAGAAAGAAATATCTATTATAAAAGAGTAGTAACAGATATTTTTAACACACCTACCTTCATTTGCTTGAGCATCACAGCTAAATGCAATAAGGAGTTGCCATCATGGTCTTTGGAATTGAGGAGTTCATCGCAATCAGCCAACTTCACTAGCCGTTCTAGAGCATCCTGGTGATTATATTGAACACACAAGTGCAATACACTCTCACCATTGAGATTCTTCCTTATGGACTCTGGTTGAGCTCTAATTAAGTCTTCTATAATCTCTATTCGCCCTCTCATTACAGCAAAGTGGAGAGGAATTCTCTCATGCTGATCAAAAGCTAAGCAAACAGTTGTATTTGCTTGCAACAATGCTTTTACTATCTCAGTGTGACCCTCAGCAGAAGCCAGATGAAGCGGGGTTCGTCCTAGCGAGTCCACCTCTTTTGCAAGTGTAGGTTTCTTGCTAAGAATAAGTCTACTAATTTCAAGGTGGCCATGCAAAGCGGCTAAGTGTAAGGGGGTCTCACTAAAGGATGTGAGTGAAACTCTATCGAGAATGCGAACATCCCTTTGGATCAAAGTGGTCAAGGTGCTTACACACCCATTCCGTGAGGCTTCATAGAGTTCTGCAATCATTTTCTCTTCTTCAACAAGCCTTCTATCCATCCTTCACCTGTGAATGTGAAAACTGAAGAAACTCCAACCAAAGGAGGAACCAGAGGAACTTCAAGTCGGAAACTTTTCTGAATCTGGGTTTTTGGCCGTCCCTCAGGTTCTCACCCACGTGATTTTATGCTGGTTACCGTGTGGACTTTGTGGAAGGGTGGGACAAGGAAAAAGGTAAAAATAAAATGACCAAAATGGGTCGTTGAAAATAAATAAAATATTTGAATATTAAATTTAGTATAAGGTGTATGCAAATACAATTTGCATCTCTTTTAGCTACAAAAGTAAACGCTAAACAAGCCAAGACAGGAAAGTTATTCCACACACAAAGAAGCAAGGACTTTTCAAAAGTAATTGGTTTATTAGTCGACTTTCTCTCTATGACTCCAATAAATTTATCTTTATCAATGATGCTAAGCCATAAAAGATACAAGGATTAAGGGGTGTATGTCACACGTAAAATATCATATCCTAAAGAGTATATAAATAGGAGCAAACATAGAAAAGCCTGATAAATTGTGATGCCCCAAAAATTGTGATGCCCCAATCCCGGTCATTAAGTATAAATAAATATTATTCTTAAACATTTTTATAAAACAACTACTTGCAATTGTTGTAATGACCCTTGTTATTTTAAGAAAACAAACCAAAAACATTATTTTTCCCTCTGACCGAATATTCAGTAGGAGCCCACCAAACGCTCAATGTTAATCTTAGTGCAAACTTATTAAAGTCCAAGGATAAGATTTTCTATGTGTTGATTTGAAAATAGGAGCCTTGTATGGACCTTAGCATTCTGACTGAGCATTCCATGCTCTCTGACGGAACTTTCAACCTCGAGTCCGAATGTTCAAGGGCTTTTCGACCCGTAAAAGCACTTTTCATTTGTTTTACAAAACATAATTTTTTTTTTTTCTTCAAACAGACTTTTTGAGTGTTAAATGTACTTTTAAATAACTCAAACGCACATCCAAACAAACCCTAAGTCGGGTAGCAGTTCTGTTGACTATAAAAAGAGATCGATGTCAACAAAAATAATATATATAAAATGTTAGGCCTCCGGGACATATGCATAGCAAGCGCGAGGTTTCTTTAAGTGACGTGGATGAATTAAGTTGACACTCAAAACAAAGAGAAATTAATTAAGAAAAGACATCTTAATTATCAAAGAAAACTTAAAAGGAAGTACAATAAATTAACCTTTTTTTTTTCTTTTTAAATGTGCTTTTTAAAAAAGAAAAAAAAAATTAAGCACGCATTATCATACCTTATGATATACTAATTATTGCATTTTATATTTAATTGTAAAATATTATTCAATTACTAATTTTGAGCTTAAATGATGTACTAAGAATTTGCAGTAGTCTAGAAGTCCTCAATCTGTTCAGGGTGATTACACACCCATTCAGTGAGGCTTCATAAATAGCAACCATATTCTCTTCTTCATCTTGCCTTCTATATATCCATTAGAAAGAGTTCAAGCCTTCACTCGTGAATGTGACGGTTGAAGAAGCTCAGCAAGAAATTATAAACTTACTACAGCTTGGTGCTTTGCATGTTGACTACTATAACGAGATTACCTTTTATAATAAACTTCACACAAAAAAATTGGGAAAAAGAGAAGAAACTTCAACTGAAAAATATAATATTATTAGATGGCCAAGTCAATGGCAGAGTCTTGAAGAAAACAAATCGATAAAAGAGAAGAAACTTCAACAATAAATTATTTAAAATAATCATAATAATTTTTATACTTATTTTTCATCACAAATGAAAAAGAAAGAGGAAAAAGGAAAAAGAAAAGTCAGGCCTCCGGGAGACATGGACAGCAAGCGCGAGGTTTCTTTAAGAGACGCGTATCAATTAAACTTGACAATGAAAACAAAGAGAATGAAATGGGCAAGAAATTGACGTCTTATTTCTTTCTTCCCCTTCTTAATTATCATAGAAACGTGGTCATGCATTCACACAGCACAGGTCCTTCAACAAGTTGTAATTAGGAGAATGACATATACATGGCTATATATATATATATATATATATATATATATGAAGCAAAAATTGTATATTAAAATTAGAGAAAAGTTTTTCTTTGTGTTCTCTTAATGTTCTCTTAGTTATACATGAATATTATTTTCTAAAAAAGCAAAAAAATAACTTAACCCACCGTCTTCGGAAAGAAAGAAAATAAAATAAAATCCAATATCATGAGGAACCGTAACATAAGAATAATATTTTAAAGGGTAAAGTCCACATACCCCCCTCAAACTACCACTCAATTGACAATGTCCCCCCTAAACTTTCAATTGTGACAATGTCCCCCCCAAAGTACCAAAACATTGTCAATGTCCCTCCCAAGACTAGCCATAGGACAAAAATGCCCCTATAGATTTCTCAATAAGACAAAAATACCCCTATAAAGTCAAAAAAAAAAATTGATTTTTTAAAAAACAAAAAATTTTAATTGAAAGATAATATTTAAAAAAAAAAAACAATTTTTTAAACAAAATTTTTTATTTTTTTTTTAAACGGAAATTTTTATTTTTTTTAAAAAACTTTTTTTTTTATTTAGTTTTAAAAAACAAAAAATTTCATTTTATTAAACGAAAATTTTATTTTTTTAAATGCAAATTTTTATTTAAATAAAATTATAAAACAAACATAAAATAAAAAAAAAACGAAAATTTTCAATTTTTATAAAAAAAAAAAAAAATCGAAATTTTTTTCTTATAAAATTGATTTTAAAAAAGAAAAAATTGGCCAAGTTTGGATTTTTTTTTGTTAGTTTTAGGTTTTTTCTAGAAGTTTTAGTATTTTTGTTTATATTTTACTAAGGGTAATTTTGTCATTGGGGGGAACATTGACAATTTTTGGTAGTTTGGGGGGGACATTGTCACAATTGAAAGTTTGGGGGGGACATTGTCAATTGAGTGGTAGTTTGAGGGGGTTAAGTGGACTTTCCCCTATTTTAAAATTATTAGCAATTCGTACAATTTGAGAACAGGGCTGCCCATTATGAATGTTTTCAAAACAATTAATGTGGAAATTTTTTCAACATTGTTTTCTCATTAAAAAGATTTATCCTGCATTTGTTTTGTTGTTCTCTTTATTTTCCTGTATGGTTTCTCTTTTTGCTTGTAATAAGTCTCTCCTCCTGCTTTGTTGCGCTCGGTTGTTGCCCGTTATTACTAGCCCAAACCCTTGGGTTGTAGATGTGAACTTTATCCTGACTTTCGGGTCGAGGAGGATGAATATCAACTTCGAGGTTTTACTCTTAAGGTCGAGGAATAAGCGCTACCTATGCATTAGATGGTGTTTATTTGATGCAGATCTGATTTTTAAACCTAATGATTAGTTATAGGTTAGCGGATGCTTTTGTTGTGGTTGATTTAGTCTGTTGTTGATGACTGTATCTTTAGCTTCGGTTATGATTTACTTCAAAGTTTTTTGCTCTGTTTGTATGAGCTTTATGCTCGCGACTTTTATCAATGAATGAGTCTGGTATGTTTCCCATTCAAAAAAAAAAAAAAAGATTTATCCAAGCAGACATCGCATTAATCAGAGTAATGCTGCAAGTCATTCTTGTGTCCCTCTTGAGTCCCTTCAAGAATGATGTGGCTATTAAAATTACCATTGGGCTTGTAATTGATCATTATTGGATTTTGATCAAATAGTGATTTTAATAGTAACATCATTCTTGGACAGACTCAAAAAGGATACGAGAGAAACTTCTAGAATTACTCCATTAATCTACCTTAACATCAACTTTGAGAATTTTTTTTTTTTTTTTTTTTTTGTGAGTAATCAACTTTGAGAAAGTTGATCAATAGACTTTTGCCAAAAGCAATGCCATTTCTTTTTTCATTAAAGCCCACGTTCATTTGCGTCCTGGGCACATTTATAATTTTATTTAAATTTAGGAGCATAAAAGTTATTTTATTCATTTGTCATTTGATTTAAACCCAAACTTAATAACACAGATAATATTGCAAAAGATTGAAACTTGAATATACTAAATTAAGAATTTTTAAATTTTAAAAAGTAATTATAAATACAATGAAAATTAAGAAGTTAGATGAAGTTTTTCCTAATTTATTTTTTGAGAGCTCTACCATTCCTGTGTGCCATTTTCATTGACCAAAGTTGTGCTTGGTATGCATCCTTAGTTGTTGTTTTCATTTTCCTGTTGAGTTTCCTTTTTCCTTTTCTTAATTGTTTTTGGTTCATTCGTGTTGTTTATGTATTTGCTCAGAAAAAAGGGAGGGGGACAGAAACAGACAAGATATTACTTTTTTTAAACACACTCCAAATGAGAAATAAGAAGAATCCAACAAATTAAATACCCAATTTTATCACCTTTAAGGTTAGCCACGAATAATTAAAGAGAGTACAACACTCAGAGTCAGAACCATAAAGAGAGTACATGCAATGTACACTCAGTAGTTCATAGTGAAATAGGGGAAGAATTAACAATCAAATTACATTCAAATATTAACAAATTATGTGATTCTCACCTGCATTTTAATAAATCCATACATAATTTATTTATCTTATTAAAAATGCATGTAAAAATCATACTATTTTTTTAATATATATATATATATATACATATATATATATATTAGTAAACAAAATCGAAAGAAATTCTGAAACTCAATTACTAATTAGGATGCATTTATAAATGTGGAAATTTTTTCGACATAGTTTTCTCATTTTTATGTTTTTAGGAGACTTTTCTTTGTAATTGCTCACCAGCTGGCATTGTGAGCGTCTAAAAAGATTTATCCCGGCTATCCATGGGGAATTAAGATTCTCTTCAGTTCAAATAAACCGGAGAATATCCCGTTAGTTATAGTGGAGGGTTAGTTATAGTGGAGGGATATTTTTGTCCAGACAAAAATACTCCTTAGGTATAACTAACGGGATATTATGGAGAGGATCATGTTCCACCCATTGGACATCGCATTAATCTAGATAAACATCAACTTTGAGAAAGTTGTTTCTCTTTTTTTCTTTTTGTGAGTAATCAACTTTGTAAAAAGTTCATTTGCGCCCTGGGGCACACATATGGAATTTTATAAAAAAATTTAGGAATATAAAAGTTATTTCACTCATTTGTTGTTTGATCTAACCCTAAATTTAATGAAATTGCTAAATTAAGAATGTTTATACATCAAAGAGTAATTACAAATATGATGAAAATTAAGGATTTAGGTGCTTTTATTAAATTGCCTCACTAAAATAATTAAAAAATAATTGGTAAAACTGCAAGTAGTGCTCTTACGGTTTACACTCCACAAATTCAAATTTGCAGATTACTTACACCCTGTGTCTTTACCCATTCTTGCCCCTGGCACACCCAAATTGTGCCTATTTTTCCTTGGTTTGCAAGCCTGAGTATTGGCTAGTGTCATGGTTGCTTGTGTGAGATGAGAGAGGCAATTATTATATATAGGGGAATGTTACACTTATTTTCACTTTTTTATATTATTTTTTTCACTCATTAGAAAGACGCTTTCAATAATTTCTTCAAAAATTAAGAATTAATAAAAAACTTTGTATGAACTGGAGTTGTTAGCGGATGGAGTAATGCTAAACCTCTTGTCTCTTTTATGTTATTCTAAAAATAATATAACTTTTAAAATTATCATTAAATTTATAATTGTTAGTTCTTGTGTTGGCTTAATTCAGTTCCAAAATGCAGATGTTACTGTTCACGGCTCAAACACTGATATAGAATGCTCAGAATCCAATCTCCACCGTTCATAATGTAGATTCATGTGTTATGAACGTCCCTGCAAAATTTCAGCTCAATCGGACCACAAACGCCCATCGATCGGAGCTGTTGATGAAGACTGGACAGGTCGGGTCCGGACCGCAATTCCCCGGGTCCGGACCTCATTTCCAGAAACTAAAATCTTGCTCCGCGAAGCCATGTCCGGACTGCCCATTAACATGTCCGGACACCCTATAAGTTTTAGGCCCAAAAACGTGATTTTAAGTGGATTAGGTCTAGGGTTTTGTCGGGGGTATATATACATCATTATAGAAGAAAGAGGTACGAATCTTTACCCCCAGAGAGTTCGTCGGAGGCTGTGCTAAGAGAGATCATATGTGGTGAGCGTTAAAGTGAATCTCTTAGAGTTTTAATTATTCCTTTGATAAATCTACGATTGAGAAGTCTATCGGAAGGGTCCGGTAAAGGAGAATCACGTTGAAGAAGATTGTGAGCGCGGAGACGAGTTGTAGGCTTGTCGATCTTATAGAGTCAAGGTCTTGCAAAGGGTTGTAGGTGTTCCTAGTGTCTGTAATCTCTGGATAATCTTTTGATAGTAATTTCCTGGGTTTGGCTGCCCCGGAGAGGTTTTACTTTTAGAACGTTTTCTAAAAGGTTTCCTCTTCGTAACCAAAATATCTGTATCTGCCTTTTTATTGCTTTATATATTTTGGGTGATTGAATTGTTTATTGCTTCATAATATTAATTCCGCATAAATTGTGATAAACAAGTTTTTGGAGTCGGCATAGCGTTTTTCAATTGGTATCAGAGCGGGTTCACTCTGTTTGGATTAAATTCTTGAGTGAGATCTGTTGACTCATGTTTGCTATGAATACTTCTCAAGGGGAATATGATCTTATAAACTCCTTCAACAATTTGTTAGAAAAATTCACTCTTTTGAGACATCAATACACAAATTGTTTGGGGGAGTTTCAAGATCTTAAGCATGTGAATGAATCTATTGTTACTAAATTGTCTGAATCATATGCTTTAATTGATTCTTTAAAATCTGAAAATTCTGTTTTAAGTTCTAATGTTGATTTGTTAGAGAATAAATTAAAAGAGTCAGAAGCTCAATTGGAAAAATTCTCTAGCAATTCCCTTGAGAATATGTTACATACTCAGAATTCTGATTGTGATAAATTTGAGTTAAGTTTTGATTGTCATGTTGCTTTGTCTTCTAACAATGATTCTACTTCCGAGTTAATATTTGTTAAATCAGAAAAAGTAGAAGACTCTGTGGTGAAAAGAAAAACAGAAGCTGCCTCGAACTCACAAGGTAAGAAAGTTAAGAAAATTCATATTGAACCTTATGTATCTTACCCCAAATATAGAGTCGTCCATCCTCCTAGGAATCTACCTCCTAAAAGGTTTGTGCCCACTTGTCATCATTGTGGAAAGGTTGGTCATATTCGACCAAAGTGTTTTGATTTGAAATCCCATAAGCATAAAAGTGAAAATTCCTATTCTAGGAAAGAAAGTGAGGGTTTGGTCATAATGATGAGAGAAGTGCTATGTAGGCTAGATAAGTTTGAGCAAAGTCTTAAGTCTAGACCTAAGATTTCTCAAGTGTGGGTTAGGAAGGATGATACCATTCACCCATTGAGGGGGAGTGGTAGTGATCTCACCTAAAGTTAGGTGAGTAAATAACATGCCTAGGATTGATTGTTTTGCTTATTTTGTAATATCCTAGAGCATGTTGGTTTTTTTTTTGCATTGCATTTTTTTTTGTTTTTGCTTTATTGTTTATGCACTGCATTGTTTTTGTTGTTACACTTTCTGTATGAAGAATATATACATGATTGTTTTGAGATTCATGTTTTGAGGCATATTCATAAAGGATTTTTCAAGAAATTCATATATCATGATCTTTGAAAAGCTTATAGATGAGATATTGTGTGCGGACCACCAAGATTTTTGTCTACTTGCTAATCAAATGTTCAGGAATGTGTAATGTCTTGTGAAGACCTAGAAGTAGTTATTAAACCAAATCATTATTTTATAGTGGGATCTATAAGATGTGATGAAAGTTTAATGCTAAAGGACATTCATGTCTTGCCTGTTGTAATCTCAATTCAAGCATGTTGTTTTGTTTTGCATTGCATTTTTCTTTGTTTTGCATTTGTTTTTTCTTTTGTGAAAAATTTCAAAAAGACAAAAATATGTTACTTTGATTGTTTCTTTTTCTTTCTTTTGTCTTATGCACCTAGATAGTCCATTAATTTCTCATGTTACGTTTTATGGATGTAATTCCTTACGTCTTGGAATGTTCTTAATATGCATGAGATGAAAATTTGTGTTAATGGATTTGTTTTTGTGGTTACCTAAAGCCTGAGCTTATGTGGTACATTTTGCCTATACTTTATCTTTTGTGCACATTTAAGCTTAAATTGAGATTTTGTTTCACTTTATTTGTGAGGTCTGTTAGGTAGCCATATGAGGTTTTTGACTAGTCATATTTTTCAAATTGACCATATGCTAGTTGAACATAGGGCTTAAAAATTCTTGCTTTCTCTGTTGTGATAAGCACCAAAAGTTTAAGGACACTTTCTCAAAGAGAAAAATAAACAAAATAGTGAAACAAATAAAATCAAAAGATCATATTCCAAAAGGAATTTATTTCACTGTGTCAAACTTGTGCAAAATATTTTACAAAGAGAATTGTATAGGATGAGAGTGGCTAGGCCCTAGTATGATAAGGTTTGACTTTTGATTTGATATACTTGTCAAAACCTCATGGTGGTGAAACTTTCTTCTCATTTTGTAAATTGAAAATTTTTCTCTTTGGATGGCTTACCCACACACCATACAAGCATAGGTTGAATGAAACATTTTCTTGGCTTGGGTTAAGCAATATGAGTTTCTAGCCATTTCTAGTCTCATGTATATTTTGCATATTTGGAGCATGTTTGGATATTCATTGTGCAATACATGAGTCATTGATGTGTTATCATGTGTGTTCATTTAACTTTTAAGAGGGAGAAACATGCTTTGCATTTCCAGTTTCCTGTTGTTAATTGAGTTATACATTGAGGGGGAGTTTTGCTGATATTTCTTTATAATCACGCATTCTACGTCATTTTTTTATCATGAGTTTTATTTATGTCTTCTTGTTCCACATATGCCTTGATGTATTTTGTGAAGTGTTTTAGGAAATATGAAGACCTTTTGTCATTCTGTGACAAAAAGGGAGAGTAAATATGGGGAGATGATGGGATTGGCTCGGCATTTTGGTTTTGTCACTGAATTGCCAAAGGGGGAGTTTGTTAGTTCTTGTGTTGGCTTAATTCAGTTCCAAAATGCATAGGCTACTGTTCATGAGCTCAAACACTGATATAGAATGCTCAGAATCCAATCTCCACCGTTCATAATGTAGATTCATGTGTTATGAACGTCCCTGCAAAATTTCAACTCAATCGGACCACAAACGCCCATCGATCGGAGCTGTCGATCAAGACTGGACAGGCCGGGTCCGGACCGCAATTCCCCGGGTCCGGACCTCATTTCTAGAAACTAAAATCTTGCTCCGCAAAGCAGTGTCCGGACCACCCATTAACATGTCCGGACACCCCATAAGTTTTAGGCCCAAAAACGTGATTTTAAGTAGATTAGGTCTAGGGTTTTGTCGGGGGTATATATACATCATTATAGAAGAGAGAGGTACGGATTTTCACCCCCAGAGAGTTCGTCGGAGGCTGTGCTAAGAGAGATCATATGTGGTGAGCGTTAAATTGAATCTCTTAGAGTTTTAGTTATTCATTTGATAAATCTACGGTTGAGAAGTCTATCGGAAGGGTCCGGTAAAGGAAAATCACGTTGAAGAAGATTGTGAGCAAGGAGACGAGTTGTAGGCTTGTCGATCTTACAGAGCCAAGGTCTTGCAAAGGGTTGTAAGTGTTCCTAGTGTCTGTAATCTCTGGATAATCTTTTGATAGTGATTTCCTGGGTTTGGCTGCCCCGGAGAGGTTTTACTTTTAGAACGTTTTCTAAAAGGTTTCCTCTTCGTAACCAAAATATCTGTGTCTGCCTTTTTATTGCTTTATATATTTTGGGTGATTGAATTGTTTATTGCTTCATAATATTAATTCCGCATAAATTGTGATAAACAAGTTTTTGGAGTCGGCATAGCGTTTTTCAATAATTAATCACTATTAAATTTTAATTAAATAATAATTTTAAAAATTACTTTGTGACAAAATAAATTTATAGCATTATTCTAGGAGATGACATAGAATACCTACGTTAGCTAAGTGACAATCAAAGTCCAATTTCTTCACCGTCTCTCAATAATACAATAATCTAATCAATGCAATGGAGAACTAAAAGCCGAAACGAAAAATTTGGTGGACCTTTTGCAAAAAGCAAATCCATTTGGGATAAACCCGAATCTGCCAGCGAAAAAGAAATTGTGTGGACAGCAACGATGATCCGTTTGGGATAAAGACTCCAGGAAACATGGTGGAGTGGAAAGTTGTGATACCTTTTATTTTTATCTCTTTTAGTCAAAAAGATTATAAGCCTAATGTAAGAGAGTTTAGCTTTATTTTCCTTCGAGTAATGATACAATGCAAGCGGCGTGCGTGGCCAGTGCAAAATTTTTTTTTTTTTTTTTCTAAAAAAAAATAAAAAAATAATAATAAAAAAAAATTTTGTGGCCTTCGTGATGATCGAAGAAAAAATTGGCTTATTTGGAAAAAGAGTGGACTGACAATGACGTATTCTTTTTATTTTATTGCATCACTCTCCCCTCACCAAAAAGACTTGATGATAAGATGTTGACGTGTTTCTACCTTTCTCAATTTTACCTCTTTCTCTCTTCTTCTTTTCCATTTCTATGTTTCTCTTCTTTTCGATCACTTTCGATTTTGGTCGCTACTTTTTCAGTTCACAATAATAATAAAACGACAACAGTACCATCAATTATAGTCCGCATTCTTTTCTGTTTTTTTGTTTTCTCTATTTTTGTCCCAAGATTAAAATGCTAATCATAATTAGCTTAAGTTCAAGCAGTAGCCATATATCATACAAATATTTGGGTTTCTTTTTGTTATTTTAGCTTTGCTTTAGGGATAAATGCAAAATTGATCATATGGTTAACTTTAATTGCAAATCTCCCTCTGTAGTATAAAAAATAATTTATAGGTCCTGTAGTTTGCCTAAATTATAAATCACTCAATGTCGTATAAAAAATAATTTATAGGTCCACAAGATAGGCCAAGATAATAGTTTACTCCCTGAAATCAATTTTCGTTAAGTAACTTTACCACGTCATATCTAATAAAAAATGCGGCATGTGTTATTATTAATTTCTGACTTTTAAAAATGACAACTAGGATTTTTTACATCATTTTAGGATGCGAGCTAAGATTACACATTAACCCTCACTTCACGTCATACAGGTAAAATTTTGGGGACAGAAGAGATTAGGTTAATTTATTATAGCAGTATGATGTGAAGTGAGGGTTTATGTGTAATCGTAGCTAACGTCCTAAAATAGTGTGGAAAATTCTAAAAGTAAAAAATTAATAATAACACATGTCGCGTTTTTATTGGGTACGGCGTGACAAAGTAACAGATTCTATTAAGTTACTTAACGAAAATTGATTCCAGAGAGTAAACTATTATTTTGGCCTACCCTGAAGACCTATAAATTTTTTTTTTATACCAAATTGAGTGATTTGTAATTTAGACCAACTATAGGAACCTTGTGACAACCCCGATGGGCGAGTCAATTAACTAATAATTGATCCCCCGTGGTTTATCTCCTAGCTCTATCTCTCGCAAGACAAGATTCAGGGATTTCAACCTCTTAGAGATGAGAGACCTCAGTGAAAGACTTTCTAAACTATAGGAATATAGAGCATTACACACACAACTACACATTCATACACCTGAGTAAACAAAATATCTCATAATATAAAGATAATCATCAAATGTACCGGGACCATTATCAAACAAGGTTACAACCCATAATATAATTGTCTTAACAAAAGCACAACAGATCAAATCTTAAGTTTAAGTAATGATAGAGAGATAACAATCTCGATCATATCAGCTCGGGTGGTTCCTCCATCAGTCCACATAGAATGTAACTAAACTAGATCCAAGTCCTCAAAAAATACTCGAATCAAATCCTGTGCGATCACCCACGTCTACTCCGAAGGCATCTCCGTCTAAGCTAACTAAACCGCCCAATTTTTCGTAACGGAGAGGGAAAAACATAAAATAAAAGAGTAAGTCTAAAGACTTAGTGAATGTAAACACATATAATACTCATGCTAGTTTTTGTAATGAACTCTGATTTTTATAAAGTATGCAACAGTTTCATCATAACAGTTTATCACAAATATGAAATAGATATATGATATAAAGTAATAGTCATAGTTCAACAGTATGTTCTACCCGAAATATTACTCATTCTCAACACGATTAGCGCTATCTCGAGGGACCTGTAATACAATGCCGATACTCCAGCCATTGTACGCTACCGCACATCCCATTAGTGGCATGATCGAGTCTGACCTCCGGTAGCCAAAATGGTGCTGTGGAGCGCAAACACCGACACATAGTCGAAACAATCTTAACCCTACTCACTCATGCCCATGTTCCATTCGAATATTGAAAACAAACTTTTCAAACTGCGTGTTATCTCATTAATCGCATGCCTACACCTCTTTTGAAAAATTCATCTCCATATGAAATTTTATTTCAAACTTCTCTGGATTACACACTATTACGTATTTTTGGGTGTGCATGTTGGCCAAATCTTCGTCCATATAATTCTCATAAACTGCAACCTCGATTTGTGTAGTATATTTTTTTGGGCTATAGTATTCGTCATAAGGGTTACCAATGTCTCAATCTAAAAAATGGTCATCTTTACATCTCAAGAGATGTCGTTTTCGAAGAAATCATATTTTCCCTCCAAACTCCTTTACCCAATGAAACACAAAATCCTCCAGATAATACCCATACCTACCCGACACCTCATCCTATTATCCCACAAATCTTATCCCCATTTCCTACGCATGACACACTCTCTCATGCACACATCTCTCCAACTAGCATTTGAATCACCCATACCCATCAATACTCACCCCATGCTCACACGAACAAGATAATTTCTAGCCTTATCTCAACAGACTAGACTCAAGATAACAAGCTGCAATTAAAATACTTTAGAATAGGATAATTACATATTTGAAATTGTATAGATAGATTACATTATCTCAAAAGAATTTGTACATTTGAATTTGAATTATAACTCTTCATATTATATATATCATCAACCTATGCTAGATTACAGCAAGGTGGAAAATATTAAATTTTATGAGTTTACAATAAAAGACCAAAAATGTCTCCACAAAACATCAAACAATATCCAAATTCGGACAAAAGTTAGCAACAAAACACGCCCAAAATCATTAGCATAACAATCTAATAGAACACATACCACAATAGCAAGAGATAACAGGGCCAACCATTTGTCCTTCAATGCTGTACATATTCCAAGTTGAACTACCTCACAGTGACTAATTATGAACTTAGTACTAAACCTAAAGATAAATACTACAATGAGATTACCCAAACCCCCTAAAAATTCCTAATCAAATTACTGATCAAGAGAGTTTTCCTGCTAGCCATTAGCTGGTTCTTTTGCTGGAGACTTTGTTGACTTACGCTTGGAATTGCGCAACTTATTCACCATCCAATAGAGTGGGTGAATTATTTGAATTACGCTAGTAATCACAATCACTCCAATCCAAACTTCTGTTACATTGTCGGCGAACTTGTTAATATTATCTAAAACGCCAAACGAGGTAATCAAATCTAGTGCAAACAGATAGGTAAGCGTCATGAACACAACTGAGGTAGTCATGGTTAACGATAAAAACCATACAGAGAACTTGCTCGTAAGAGGAAATCCACTAATGACCAAGAGTACGATGCACACAGATGCAATGAAAGAGGTGGTATTGAATTTTAACAAGAGTTGGTACTCTTCTGGCCACAAATAAGATAAAATCCCTGTGCCAGCTTCACATATTTCTTCCGTACAAGCTTGACTTTTATCTTCTGTTTTTACATATTCTTGCCAAACACCACCTGGTGGGTTGATCCCGACTTGGAAAGCGATGGTTGCCATCACAGTGGCAACTACCATCAAAGTGCCACGTGTTTCATCGATCCAATTTCCTTGGTGCTTCAAGCGTCTACCTAACGAAGAACAAATGCGCCTCCACCCTCTCTTAAGCCATGATTGATCATCAATTGATGTTTTGACACCGGCTTCCTTTAGAATGTTTTTGATTTCAGCATATTTAAAATCTCTTGGATAAACGTTAGAGGCCTCTAAGACATCTAAAGCTGTTTGACCATACTTGTTCTTGGAATTAGCCTCTCTTTTTATTTCTAGTACTGAAAGTAAGTAATTTATGACCTGCACAAAGACAACGCTCTATTGTTCCTTCCAGCTGCTACTAGAAACTGTAAAAACACTTCCATCGAAACAACCCAAATAAATTTAATTCAACCACACACACCCATTGAATGACATTTTAGTTATTCTACACATATATCTTTCTTCTAATTACTAAATTTAGTCATACTTTATGAATAGAAACAGACTTGCAAATTAAAGGAAGGAAAAACAAGAAGTAGATCTAAAATAGTTTATATTTTATATATAATTAACTAGAAAAAGAAAATGCTCGTCTAAGAGATTAGTAGGCAGAAATATTGTTAACACACCTTCATTTGCTTAAGCATCACTGCTAAATGCAATATGGAGTTGTCATCACGGTCTTTGGAGCTAAGGAATGATTTGTTACCATTAGCTGATGCCACTAACAATTTCAAAGCCTCCAGATGCTTGTTTCGAACACACAAGTGCAACACACTATCTCCGTTGAGATTCACCAAGATGGACGTTGGTTGAGCATGAATTAACAGTCTCATAGTCTCTATTCGTCCTCTCATTGCGGCTAAATGGAGAGGAATTCTCTCATCTTGATCACGAACGACGCAAACATCTGCATTTACTAGCAACAATGCTCTTACAATCTCAGTGTGACCCTCAGCAGAAGCCAAGTGAAGAGGGATTCGTCCTAGCGAATCCACCTCTTCTGCAAGTTTAGGTTTCTTGCCTAGAAGTGCTTTACTAAATTCAAAGTGACCAAGCAAAGCAGCTATGTGTAAGTGATGTAAACTACAATGCCTGGGAGTATATGGGGAAGGCCCGAATGGATAAGTGTATGAAGACGCCCCAGAAGATGGTGACACGATCCCAGACTTGCGCAGCAAAAGAAGTAGCCCCTGGAACTGCGATCGATCACACCTTGACTGCGATCGAGCACAGTGCCCCTGTTTTGGAGAATGAAGTCCCTGGAACTGCGACCGATGGCCACTGTTTCGACGATCGAGCGCATGATTGAGTGCAGGAGTCCCTGGAACTGCGACCACACCTGCGATCGAGCGCACAAGTCCCTAGTAGTGCAATCGATCGCACTCTACCTGCAATCGAGGGCACTCGTGGCTTTCTATGTTATTCTTCCGCTGTTATTTGTTTTAAACCGACTTAGTTTACTTATTTTACTAGGATTAGGGTTGTAGGAGCCCTAATTCCGTTCTTTATTAGTATTAGGGGTTTTGGGGCTATAAATACATAATTATAGCCTCGTGACAAGACAATTTATTTTATTAGATCAGTTTTCTTTCAATAAGAATTACTCAGAGGAGTTTTCTACATATTTCCCTTAAAACCCTAGATAGACTCTATTGTTTTGAGAAGAATTCTCAGATCCTTGATAAACTCAAGATCTAAGAATTATTTATCCTTCTTCTTGTATTGTTTTATTCGCTTCCACATAGTCAGGCTGCATCAGTTGGTATCAAAGCTCAGTCACTTTCCATGGCTCCAAACACAAGGGGGAGGAAGGGCAACCATTTTGCAACTTTGCATGACGTGTACGAACGCAACGATTCAGTTCATAAAAAACATGAGGCGACATCGGGAAGGCGCGAGGAAGGGCAGATTGCAGCTATGAGGGATCAAATTGAAGACCTCACTACCCAACTGGCCGACGCACGCCTCCATGACTGGCGCATACGTCGACCTCCACCACGTATGCAGGAGTAGGAAGATGAAGACGACGATGGGTATGGATTTGCAAACCCTTTTGCGGAGCACCGAACGCAGGGCCGTCGACCCCCTGCGCAAGCTCATGCTAATCGGGGGGAGAGCGGGTTCAAACTTGAGATTCCAGAATTCCACGAGGGTCTTGAACCCGAAGAATTTTTGGATTGGGTAGCGGCAGTTGAAGAGATTCTCGACTTCAAGGATGTGCCGGAAGATCGGCGACTTTCTTTACTCGCAACCAAATTTTGGGGAAGGGCTACGGCATGGTGGCAGCAATTGAAGCAAGCTAGGGCACGCAAGGGCAAGAGAAAGCTCGACAATTGGGAACAATTATTGGGAAAGATGCGACCTGCCTTTTTACCACACAATTACCTATGAACCATGTATCAACGGCTACAAAATTGGAGTCAAGGTTTGAAGTCCGTAGATGAATACACAGAGGAGTTCTACAAATTATTGACACGAGTTGATTTGTCCGAGACGGAAGCGCAATTAATGTCTCGGTATATTGGGAGTTTGCGGCCACAAATTCAAGACACATTGAACCTATTTGACCCCTCCAAGGTGTCGGAGGCTCATCAAAGGGAGTTGTTAATTGAGAAAGCGTCGGCACGTGGGTCATTCAACTCATTTGGACGTAATGGCGGTGGAAGTTACAACCGTTCAAGAGTTCCGTTCACAACTCGGGAGACCCCTTCCCAAGTGAACAGCCCAAGTAAGAACCCCACACCCATGGGGCAGCCAAGACGACCCGGGGTTGCAACCGGGCCCAAGTGTTTTCGTTGTGGAGAGATGGGCCATCGGATGGCGGATTGTCGCAAAGGTGAAATGTATGGAAAGGCCCTACTCGTTGATTTGGGAGAAGCCTTCGATGAGCAAGGCGATGGAGAAGAGTACGCAACAAACTTCGACGACTTCGATGGGGCCGAAAAAGAATTTGCCACAAGAGATGACACTCCTTTATTAATGGTGCGAAGGATATGATATACACCGCAGAAGGTGGAGGGGGATGACGGACAACGCCATAATCTTTTCCACACAATTTGCACGGTTGGGGGCAAAGGGTGCAAACTTGTTATTGATGGGGGCAACTGTGAGAACGTCGTGGCTGAGGAAGCGGTTCGAAAATTGGGCCTTGCAACGGAGAAGCACCCTACACCATATCGCTTGGAGTGGCTCAAGAAAGGAGACGAGGTAATTGTGTCTAAACGTTGCCTTGTGAGTTTTTCAATTGGGAAAAGATATAAGGATAAGATGTGGTGTGACGTGGTGGCAATGGATGCGTGCCATATATTACTTGGGAGACCATAGCAATATGATAGGAATGCGCATCATGATGGAAGGAAGAACACCTATAGCTTCTTGGTTGACAATGTGAAGCTCACTCTCCTCCCCGATCCGGGTGAAAGTCCCAAACCTTCAACTGGAACGGGTCAAACATTGTTGGCCAGACATGAGTTCGTTAAGGAGATCCTAGAAGCAGATTGTGGATACTTACTAGTGTGTAAAGAAGGCAAGAAGGTAGAAGAGGTGCCGAAAGAAGTCAAGGGGTTAGTCGAAGAATTTGTAGATGTATTTCCTATTGAGTTACCCGATGAGCTACCTCCTCTACGTGACATACAACACCAAATTGATTTGGTGCCGGGATCGAGCTTACCCAATCGACCACACTACCGCATAAGCCCCAAAGAGCATGAAGAATTGAGGCGACAAGTGGAGAGGTTATTAGCCAAAGGACACATTCGAGAGAGCTTGAGTCCTTGTGCAGTACCGGTTTTACTCACCCTTAAGAAGGATGGTTCATGGAGGATGTGCGTGGATAGTAGGGCCATAAATAAGATCACCGTGAGATATCGGTTCCCTATTCTCCGGTTGGATGATTTATTAGATCAATTGAGTGGGGCAATGATATTCACCAAGCTGGACGTAAGGAGTGGATACCATCAAATTCGGGTGCGACCAAGTGATGAGTGGAAAACAGCATTCAAAACGCGGGAGGGACTCTTTGAATGGTTGGTAATGCCGTTCGGATTATCTAATGCACCTAGCACGTTCATGAAGGTGATGAACCAAGCTTTTTGGCCTTTTATAGGGAGGTTTGTCGTCGTGTACTTTGATGATATACTCATTTACAGCCCCAATAGAGAGACGCACCTTCTACATGTAAGGGAAGTACTTCAAGTGCTCCGAAAAGAGAAGTTCTATGTATCATCGACCAAGTGCTAATTCATGACAGATTCGGTGCTTTTTCTTGGCTATGTGGTGTCTAAAGACGGGTTAGTGGTGGACGAATCAAAAGTGGCGGCCATTCGGGACTAGCTCATTCCTACAACATTACACGAGGTAAGAAGTTTCCATGGGTTGGTGTCCTTTTATAGGCGTTTCATTCATAATTTTAGCACCATCATGGCACCTATCACAGAGTGTATGAAGGCGGAGAAATTCTCTTGGAGTGAGGAGGCTACCAAAGCATTTGAATTAATTAAACTCAAGTTGACAACGGCTCTACTACTTGTCCTTCCGAATTTTGAAGTGCCATTTGAGTTGCATTGTGACGCTTCCAAGGTCGGCATTAGAGGGGTTCTAAGTCAAGGTGGAAGACCGGTGGCATTTTTTAGTGAGAAGTTGAGTGGTTCAAGGCTCAACTATAGCACCTATGATGTGAAGTTTTATACATTAGTACAATCATTGAGGCATTGGAGTTCCTACCACGCCTACAATGATTTCATTTTGTACTCAGATCATGAGGCGTTGAAGCACCTCAACAGTCAAGATAAGCTCTCCTCCCGGCATGCAAAGTGGGCTGCATATGTGCAATAATTCTCCTTCACCATCAACCACAAGTCGGGAGCTTTGAACAAAGTGGCCGACGCCCTTAGCCGAAAGTCAACACTCTTGACCACCATGGCAAATGAGGTAATTGGTTTTGACCTTTTAAAGGATTCCTTATCAACTAACCCTCTTTTTGGCCCAATTGTTGATGAGGTGTTGTTGGGTAATCGGAGTGATTTTGGGCTGCATAATGGGTTCCTCTTCAAGGGCACTCAGCTATGCATCCCCAAGGGTAGTCTCCGGTTGCGGATTGTTCAAGAGCGCCATAATGAAGGGCACATGGGGTGGGACAAAACGTTCCAGCTGGTGGCGGAGAAGTTTTATTGGCCAAGAATGAGAAAGGAGGTGGAGAAGTTGGTGCGCTGCTGTAGGGTGTGCCAAGTATCAAACGGAGCGGCTACAAATGCCGGTTTATATATGCCACTACCCATTCCGGAGGGCCCGTGGACTAACGTGAGCATGGACTTTGTGTTTGGTTTACCTCGGACCCAAAAAGGTAATGATTTCATCTTTGTTGTAGTTGATCGATTCTCTAAGATTGTTCATTTTATTGCGTGTAAAAAGACTGCCGATGCCGTGAACGTGGCGCAATTATATTTTTGAGAAGTCTACCGCCTCCACGGCCTTCCATTGTCCATAGTTTCCGATCGCGACACGCGATTCCTTAACCACTTTTGGTGGTGCTTGTGGGAGTTATCTCACACGAGACTTGATTTCAGTAGTGCTTACCATCCACAAACGGATGGGCAAACGGAAGTTGTTAATCGGTCATTAAGGGCATTGCTTAGAAGCTTAGTGGGTGAACACCTCAAGTCATGGGACCAGTAGTTGTACCAAGCTGAGTTTCCCTACAACCGATCCACCAACCGAAGCACCGGCCTTAGTCCGTTCACCATTATCTATGGGAGTAATCCTCAGGCACCACTGGATTTAGCACCTCTCCCTGATTTAAATAAAATAAATACCAAGGCGGAGGACCTTATTGCACATATACAGGAGGGCCACAAGTTAACCATCAAGAAATTTGAAGACTCTACGGCCAAGTACAAGGCAGATGCGGACAAGAAGCGGCGTGCTGTGGAATTTGAAGAAGGTGATTTTGTATGGGCGGTGCTCACTAAAGATAGATTTCCTATTGGCGAGTACAATAAATTAGCGGCTCGCAAGATTGGTCCGGTGGAGATTGTGAAGAAGATCAACCCCAATGCATATCAGTTGAAGTTGCCCAGTCATATCAAGACATCCGATGTCTTCAATGTCAAGCATCTTGTGCCCTTTATGGAAGATTCATCGGAGGAGGATGCGAATTCGAGGGCGAATTCTGTTCAACCTGGTGAGGATGATGTAGACTACAATGCCTGGGAGTATATGAGGAAGGCCCGAATGGATAACTGTGTGAAGACGCCCCAGAAGATGGTGACACGATCCCAGACTTGCGCAGCAAAAGAAGTAGCCTCTGGAACTGCGATCGATCGCACCTTGACTGTGATCGAGCGTAGTTCCCCTGTTTTGGAGAATGAAGTCCCTGGAACTATGACCGATGGCCCCTGTTTCGGCGATCGAGCGCATGATTGAGTGCAGAAGTCCCTAGAACTGCGACCGCACCTACGATCGAGTGCACAAGTCCCTAGTAGTGCGATCGATCGCACTCTATCTGCGATCGAGTGCACTCGAGGCTTTCTATGTTATTTTTCCACTGTTATTTGTTTTAAACCGACTTAGTTTACCTGTTTTACTAGGATTAGGGTTGTAGGAGCCTAATTCCGTTCTTTATTAGTACTAGGGGTTTTGGGGCTATAAATACATAATTATAGCCTCGTGAAAAGACCGTTTATTTTATTTGATCAGTTTTCTTTCAATAAAAATTACTCAGAGGAGTTTTTTTCATATTTTCCTTAAAACCCTAGATAGACTCTATTGTTTTGAGAAGAATTCTCAGATCCTTGATAAACTCAAGATCTAAGAATTATTTATCTTTCTTATTGTATTGTTTTATTCGCTTCCACATAGTCAGGCTGCATCAGTAAGGGAGTCTCACCGAAAGATGTGAGTAAAACTCTATCAAGGATGAGTGCATCCCTTTGGATCAATGTGGTCAAGGTGCTCACACACCCATCTCGTGATGCTTCATAGAGTGCATCCATATTGGCTTTCTCATCATGCCCTCTATCCATCCTTCACTTGTGATTTGTGAATGTGAAGATTGAAGAAACTTCAACAAGTAATGATAGACTCACTACAGTCACGTGGGTTACTTACAATGACATGTATGATCAGCAAACGAGGGCCAACTGTTATGTCTCTTTGGTCAAGACACGTGTTTGTGTTGGGTTGTCCAAAGAAGTTTCGCCGCTGGGTAAGTAGTATTATTATTGGGCGAGAAATGTTATGCGTCAATAAATTTTTCATATTTAGCTTATATTTTTTTATAATTAATTAATCATTAAATTTGTGGAGTTCACTATTAACTTATGTAAGGTCTACATAAATTTACAAATCTAAAAATTATTGTAAAAAAATATGAATCAAATATAAAAATTTTCTTCACCCCAATCATTTTTCTAGTTGGACAACAGGAGCGTGATCAAGCATGATGGGTAAAAGCCACTTGGCTCTATCTGTTGTATAGCGCATTTTTGATTGCTCAGCTACCTACGTCATTGTACAGAAAATGTTGATGTCTATCTTTCCATTACTACTATAACGAGATTACCTTTTATAATAAACTTCAAACAAAAAATTGGAAAAAGAGAAGAAACTTCAGCAATAAATTATATAAAATAATCATAATAATTTTATACTTATTTTTCATCATAAATGGAAAAGAAAGATGAAAAAAAGAACTGAAAAGTCAAGCCTTCGGGAGGCATGGACAGCAAGCGCGAGGTTTCTTTGGCTTCGTTTGCCAACAGTGCCAAGAGGCTAGGAACCGCACTGTAGCTGGAACGGTACTGTTCCAGCTACAGTGCAATCCTTTAAAAAATAGTTTTTTTTTTTCTTAAAAAAATATATATATATATATATTA
>NC_081546.1:21409710-21433360 GCF_901000735.1 Corylus avellana
TCCCCCCAAAAGTTTTAAAATTCTTCGTAGAATATTACATTTTTAAAAAATTGTCCCTCCAAAATGCTATATTTGTCCCCCCATAATTTTTCTTTTCACATTTTCCCCCCTCTTGCAACATAGAAAACCGGAAATACCCCCATCCAATTAGTTTCTTCCCGTTGGCTTCTGACCAAACTCCAGACCTGATTTGAGACTTGAAACTACTTTTTTGTGTGACTTTGAGCTCTGCACTCTGCATAGCATCATGCCAACTTGTCAAGGCATTAAGTCATGACGCTCAAGAAATAGCATTTCTTTGTTGGGTCCAATACATTGGATTTGCTATTTTAGGTGATTTTTTTTTTTTTCAAAACTGTACCTACCATCAGAGACGGAGGGAGGGGGGGACCGGGGTGGGCCATGGTCCCCCCCCCCAAAATAAGGAAAAAAAATATTATAAGTAAAAAAAAAATTAAAAAATTAAAAAAAGTAAAGTTAAAGTTTTAATTCTAGTCATTTGGCCCCCTCCAAAACAAAAAAATTGGCCTTACTTTTAAATTTTTTGGCCATATCCAATAAAAACTTTTGGCCCTATTTTTAATTTTGTTGGCCCATACCCACTAAGTTTTTTTATTTTTGGCCCTTACTTTCAAATGTCCACTTTTTTTTGCCCTTACGGTAGTCTTTAGTTCATAAAAAACAACAAAAATAATTTTTTTTAATAAAAAAATTCTAAAGAACCGAAAAAAAAATTTGGCTGGCCCCCTCCCATAAAATTTCCTGGCTCCGTCCCTGCCTACCATAATCAAGATGACACCAAGCTCACAGTTGATTTTTGAGGGATCCAATCCAATGATATAGTTCAAGTCCCACAAAATTTTCAATTTTTTTTTTTTTAAAAAAAAAAAAATGCAAAATTAGTTGATGTGGTTTACTTAATTTACAATTAACTCTATGTGATATCAAAATGAATTCAAATATCCTTAAGATATCCAAAAAATAATAATTTAGTTCCTACTGTCAAATTCCGTAAACTGACTTAATAGATTCTGATAGCGTAAAAAATTATAATCATTAAAATTGTAATACTTGTCTTATTTAAGTTAATGTCACACTAACAGAATATATTAAATTAGTAGACGGAATTTGATTGTAGGGACTAAATTATTTTTTGGCATAACTCAAAGACCTTTAAATTCATTTTAGTACCACAAGAAGCTAATTGTAAGTCAGAAAAATCACAATGACTAATTTTACATTTTTTTTATCATTTGCTTGAGACCAAGTATGAAATTTAAGAAGGAAACGTCTAAGAAGCTACAATATTTGCTAGATACTATTGTTGGTGCATAGTATAGAATATAGTTGATGAGTGAATTGTAAATGTGAGTTTTTGTATTCGGATGTATAGAACAACAGAGTATAGGAGTGTGCTTATTTTTCTACAGATTGTAGATAGAATGTTTTAGAGTAGAGTGGTCAGTTTGGCTTGGGTAATTGAAAGTCTGAAACCACACGGCACATAAGGCATAAAAATCACTATTGGATCAAAATTTAAGTATAATTTATCTAAAAATTAATGGTAATTTTAAAAGCCACATCAACTTTAGGGAATAAAAAATAAATAAATAAATGGTTTCTAGTATTACTTGGGTATTTATTGACTTGTCATATTGGACTGTACTTTTTTCATGTTTGCCTCCTAGTATGCAAATTGAATCTGCATCTCTTTTGGTTAGGTTTCTTTGGGTGGACGGTCCCAATAAGAAAAGACAGCAACACTACCATCAGGCATCAATTATAGTCCCATTCTGTCTCCCACATATATAGCACAATTATTGTTGAAATAATGATGAAGTGGAAAATAATAGCGAAAGTAATATATATATATATATATATATATATATAGAAAAGGAATACAAAAAAATTTATGGGTGATTCGGTGATAAAAACTTAGATTAATCACTTGGAATACCTCTAAGAGTTACATTGTACTCATTAACTTGATTTTTTTAAAATACAATGATCCCTATTTATAAAGTATTGCGTAAATACAAGTATAGCCTTCTATCCATCCTTCACCTGTGAATGTGATGAAAACTGAAGAAACTCCAACCAGAGGAGGAACCAGAGGAACTTCATGTCGGAAACTTTTGTTTTTGGCCGTCCCTCAGGTCCATGCTTTTTTCTTACCCACGTGATTTTCTGCTGGTTACCGTGTGGACATTATGGAAGGATGGGACAAGGAAAAAGGTCAAAATAAAATGATCAAAATGGGTCGTTGAAAAAGATGTATAAGGTGTATACACCTCCATTTGCCATCTCTTTTGGTTAGGTTTCTTTGGGTGGATGGTCCCAATAAGAAAAAGACAACAACACTACCATCAGGCATCAATTATAGTCCCCATTCTCTCTCACACACATTTATCTCTCTTCAATTATATATCACAATTAATATAAGTATGTATACTAAAATTATTAGTTTTCATGTGATTCACACGTATGTTATATAACTTATATCTTTATTGAAAATGCTGGACATGTGTACAAGGATGGGACTATGGCAACCTTAAAGTTGTGTAAACAATGATAAACTTTATAAGCATTGACCCCAAAATATAATATCTTCCCCCATGACACCGATTGCCTCCCTCAAATCCAATCCTCTTCATTTTTAACTTGGACATTTGTATTTTAAAAGTGGACGGTCGTGTAGGTCTCAAATCCTATTGAATTGGGTGTTTTTGTTGGTAAAATGAGACTTACGTCGTATGGCTATGGTAATTGGGCATGTAACGGCAATTTTGCCATTCTTCTTATAATTTAATTTTAATGCCAATAAGCATGGACTTACATCTGTAATTTTGTTGGCTTAGAGCATTCTTAACAGACTCACTAAATATTACTCACCAAAATAACTAAAAGTATAATTTTCTCTATTTTAACTATCCGTTTTTTTAAAGCACTCCAACCGTCTCACTATTTTAACTATCAACTTTTACTATTTCATTTAAATATTTTTTTGTAAAATACTTTTTTATATATTTTTTTAACTTTTTCAAAGAATAGGGAAGAAGCGAGAAAATTTATATTATTTTCTATTCATTTGTTGAGTTAATAGTACATGTGGTATAAAAAATAATTTATTGGTATTCAAGGTATGCCAAAATATTTAACAGTTTACTTCATGAAATCAATTTCCATTAAGTAATTAACAAAATATGTCACTTGCCACGTCATACCTAATAAAAACACGACATGTGTTATTATTAATTTCTGACTTTCAAAAATAACAATTAAGATTTTTCACATCATTTTATGATGCTATCTAAGATTACACATCAGCTCTCACTCCACTCATGCATACTGCTACAATAAATTAACTTAATATTGCTACAGTAAATTAATATAATCTCTTATATCCCTAAAATTTTACCCCACGTGTAACCCTCCCTCATCTTCATCTTCCTCAGCTACTTCATAAAATGTGACCGTCAAATTCTCACAAAATGCTCACAAATCATGGCGAGGAAGATAAAAATGAGTGAGGGTTACGCACTGAGTAAAATTTCAGGGATATAAAAGAATATGTTAATTTACTATAATAGTATTACGTGACAAAGTAATGAATTTTGTTAAGTTACTTAACGGAAATTGATTTTAGGGAGTAGACTGTTATTTTGCTTATCCTGAGGACTTATCAATTATTTTTTATACCACATGGAGTGATTTGTAATTTAGGTCAATTACAAGGACGTATAAATTATTTTTTATACCACAGAGAGATTTGTAATTTAGGCCAACCATAGAGACCAATTTTTCATTTATCCATATATATATATATATGAAACGAAGTCGTTTTTGTGTTGAAATATATATAAAAATTTAGAAATGATGTCGTATGTAGTAGGGTATTATCATATTACCATATAAACGACGGCATTTTGTTTTTTAAAAAATAAAAAGAAAAAAGAAAATTGAACTTTTTAATTTTTTCTTTAAAATGCGGTTAGCGGTTATTAAGGTTATTAACCACTAACCGCCGATTAACCGCATAGGCGGTTAATGAATTTTATTAACCGGTCTTTTCAAAATGGTGAGTTTGACAAGTGAAGCTTTAAACTACTTTTATTAAATTACCTCACTAAAATAATCAAAAAAATGATTGGTGAAACTGCAAGGAATGCTCTTACAGTTTTCACTCCACAAATTCAAATTTGCAGATTACTTACACCCCATGTCTTTACCCATTCTTGCCCCTGGCACACCAAATTGTGCCTATTTTTCCTTGGTTTGCAAGTCTGAGAATTGGCTAGTGTCAAGGTTGCTTGTGTGAGATGAGAGAGGCAATTATTATATCGAGAGGAATGCTACACTTATTCATTTTTTTCACACATTAGAAAGACAGTTTCAATAATTTCTTCAAAAATTAAGAATTAATTAAAAAAACTTTGTATGAACTGGAGTTATTAGCGGATGGAGTAATGCTAAAACTCTTGTCTCTTTAATTTGTATTATTCTAAAAATAATATAACTTTTAAAATTATCATTAAGCTTATAATTGATCACTATTAAATTTTAATTAAATAATAATTTTAAAAATTATTTTATTTTTGAAGTGACAAAATAAATTTATAACATTATCCTAGGAGATGACATAGAATACCTACGTCAGCTAAATGACAATCAAAGTCCAATTTCTTCGCCGTCTCTCGATAATACAACAATCTAATCAATGCAATGGAGAACTAAAAACCGAGGGGGTGTTTGGCAAAAGGTATGGCCCAGCCTAGATACTGTTTAAGTCATTCCCCTGATGTGAAATTATACTATTACCCTTCATTTGTTTCTCAAAAAAAATTTCAGCGCTGCTCCCTCATTTCCTCCATCTCCGTGTCTTCTCCTCCATGTATATAGCTCATCATCATTATTGTTGCTGTGCCGCCCGCAACAACACCAAAGTTCCACCAATTGAAGAATGAGCTTTTGGATCTGCACTCGTCTGGATCTTGCCCATCAAACTGATCCGCCCCAAAAGCCTGAACACAAGGCTTGTGTCCGCCCTGCCCAACAGCAACTATATACAGAGATACAAAGAATAGGATTTCTTAGACCTGATTTGAAGAACCCAGTACGATTTTGGTGTCTAAGTAGTCAGAAGAAGTGCTTAGAGATGGAAGCATAGCCAACAGAGTCAACAAGAATAGCCCCTGTTTTTCAATTCAAAGATAGATTAGCAGAGGAATTTTCAATTTTTCTGTGTAGCAGCAACGTGTGTGTGAGAGAGAGAGAGAGAGGTGAACCAGGATGTAGATAAGAGAACCAATGACAATAGTGCGGTAGCAGCCCAGAAAAGAATCGGCCACGAATGCACCCAAAAGCGGAAGCAACGACGCCGTTCCTGACCACATGTTCACGTTCTCGGCGGCCGTGGCTGTGGACTGTCCCAGTGGCCCAGTGAGGTACGTTATGAGGTTGCAACTGATCCCATAGTAAGAAAACCTCTCCGCAACTTCCACACCTAATTTACTCGTGCCTGATAGTCAAACTCAAAAAAATTCCCTCCTTTGCTTGTGAGTTAGATTTGGTGCGACTGTTACCTATGACGAAGGATGCGGATCTCCAGCCGCCGGAGGTGTATCGGAGGACCGGACGGCCTTTGTAGTCAACGGCGCCATCGACGGTGCCTAATAGTAGTGGTGTTTCGATGGTGGGAGCAAACAAAAAGCGTGAGATTTAATTTCTGTGAAAAAATGTCAGAGAGAGGGGTAATATGGTAAAAAATATGACAAATGTTGAAAGGAAAACCGGTCAATGGGTCAGACCCAGAACAGTGTCTGGGCCAAGGCTGTTACCAAACGAAACGAAAAATTTGGTGGACCTTTTGCAAAAAGCAAATCCATTTGGGATAAACCCGAATCTGCCAGCGAAAAGAAATTGTGTGGACAGCAACGATGATCCGTTTGGGATAAAGACTCCAGGAAACATGGTGGAGTGGAAAGTTGTGATACCTTTTATTTTTATCTCTTTTAGTCAAAAAGATTATAAGCCTAATGTAAGAGAGTTTAGCATTATTTTCCTGATGCTTGAAGAAAAAATTGGCTTATTTGGAAAAAGAGTGGACTGAGAATGACGTATTCTGAAACAATCTTCCAAAATAGGGATAACATTTGCCTTTTCTTCTCTCATATTTCATTAATTTTTTTAATTAATCATTGAATCTGAATTTTTAGCATAAAACTCTTTTTATTACTGAGTATACAGTTCTGAAAAATTATAGCCAAAAGTTATGAAGGTTATAATATCATAAAAATGACTTCAAGCTTCTGCTAACCCATGTGCAATTATATTTAATAAAACATATCTGCTTTGTGCAGATTAGATCTAAGACATAAATAGTTCAAATACAAAAACAAAAATAAAAAACAATTAGAAAAAGATCATTTATAAAGAAGTAGATGAGTAGATATAAAAAGATGATTTAAAAAGATCATTAATAATGAACTTGATATATAGTTTTTGGTTTAGAAATGATTAATGGGATATAAAGTAAATAAAAATTTTAAATTTTTTATAAAATTTTATTTTGTCCTGAATTTTTTATTTAAATAATAATAAAAAGTAATTAATTTTTCTTTTCCCTTCAAATTTTTCCTTCTTGTTTCACATTTACCAAGGAGTACCATATATCATGTATGAATTATAGTGCGTCCCCTACAAGCTTCTTTTATGCAATATATAGGGAGGAGGACAGGCTCTCACATGCCCTTTAACCTCTTCCTCCATCTTAGGCCACCATCACGTGGGCCAGCTAGCCCTGTCATAGAAACAAACAGACAATTTTTAGTAACCATACCCAAAAAGGAAACATTTTCATTCTACTCACCAAAGAAAAAAATAATAAAAAGAAAAAGAAAATGAACTTGCCCGCACCCCTCTTCAACGCAGCATGAATCAAGAAAAAAAATAAGGGTAAGATTTAACCCCCTTAAACTACCGATTTATTGGTAATTTACCCCACAAACTATCAACTACGACAATTTACCTCCTAAATTACTAAAACAATGATAATGTACCCCTTAATGCTAACAAAATGGCGAAATTACCCCTATAAAATTTTTAATAAGATAAAAATACCCTTAAAATTTTGAAAAGAAAAATTAAATTTTAGTGTGTTTATTTTTATTTTAGTAAGGATAATTTCGTCATTTTGTTAAAATCCGGAGTACATTATCATTGTTTTGGTAGCTTGAGAAGTAAATTGTCACAATTGATAGTTTGAGGGTAAATTGTCATTGGGGTGGTAGTTTAAGGAGGTTAAATAGACTTTACCTAAAAAATAAAGATAAATGATCAGTGTCTCACCAACCGGATAAATCTGGTGTTCACACGAACATAGAGTCTCGACCACAGAAAAACATAACAATCAAAACTCTCAAAGAAAAAAATATTTTTTTCAATATCATAAGTCTATGGGTACCAAAAAAAAAAAAAAAAAAAAAACTTAAATAGAATCTCAAAAATCTTAACCCTAAATTGAATGACTTTTGAGCAAAGCCCATTATTAAATTATAAAATAAATTTAACCCTATTTTGACTGATTATTGATCAACCCATTATTAAATTGCAAAATATATTAACTCTTTAAAATATAAAACCTAAAGACTAATTTTTTTATTTTTTTTATTTTTTTTATTGCATCACTCTTCCCTCACCAAAAAGACTTGATGATAAGATGTTGACGTGTTTCTACCTTTCTCAATTTTACCTCTTTCTCTCTTCTTCTTTTCCATTTCTGTGTTTATCTTCTTTTCGATCACTTTCGATTTTGGTCGCTACTTTTTCAGTTCACAATAATAATAAAACGACAACACTACCATCAATTATAGTCCGCATTCTTTTCTGTTTTTTTGTTTTCTCTATTTTTGTCCCAAGATTAAAATGTTAATCATAATTAGCTTAAGTTCAAGCAGTAGCCACATATCATACAAATATTTGGGTTTCTTTTTCTTATTTTAGCTTTGCTTTAGGAATAAATGCAAAATTGATCATATGGTTAACTTACATTACAAATCTCTCCATGTGGTATAAAAAATAATTTATAGGTCCCTGTAGTTGGCCTAAATTATAAATTACTCCATGTCGTATAAAAAATAATTTATAGGTCCACAAGATAGGTCAAGATAACAGTTTACTCCCTGAAATAAATTTTCGTTAAGTAACTTTACCACGTCATATCTAATAAAAAATGCGGCATGTGTTATTATTAATTTCTAACTTTTGAAAATGACAACTAGGATTTTTCACATCATTTTAGGACGCAAGCTAAGATTACACATTAACCCTCACTCCACGTCATACACACGGGTAAAATTTTGGGAACAGAAGAGATTAGGTTAATTTATTATAGCAGTATGATGTGAAGTGAGGGCTTATGTCTAATCTTCGCTAACGTCCTAAAATAGTGTGAAAAATTCTAATTGTCATTTTTTAAAGTAAAAAATTAATAATAACACATGTCGCGTTTTTATTGGGTACGACGTGACAAAATAACAAATTCTATTAAGTTACTTAACGGAAATTGATTTCAGAGAGTAAACTATTATTTTGGCCTACCTTAAAGACCTATAAATTATTTTTTATGTCAAATTAAGTGATTTGTAATTTAGACCAACTATAGGGACCTTGTAACGACCCCGATGGGCGAGTCAATTAACTAGTAATTGATTTTATGGTTCGTCTCCCAGCCCTATCCTTCGTAGGACAAGACTCAGGGATTTCAACCTCTTAGAGACGAGAGACTTTAGCAGAAGACTTTTTAAACTATAGGAATATAGAGCATTACATACACAACCACACATTCATACACCATAGTAAATAAAATACCTCATAATATAAAGATAATCATCAAATGTACCGATCATCGGACCATCATCAAATAAGGTTACAATTCATAATATAATTGTCTTAACAAAAGCTCAACAGATCAAATCCTAAGTTTAAGTAAAGATAGAGAAATAACAATCTCGATCATATCAGCTCGGGTGGTTCCTCCATCAATCCACATAGAATGTAACCAAACTGGATCAAAGTCCTCAAAAAATACTCGAATCAGATCCTGCACGATCACCCACGTCTACTCCGAAGGCATCTTTGGTTAAGCTAGCTAAACTGCACAATTTTTCGTAATGGAGAAGGAAAAGCATAAAATAAAGGGGTAAGTCTAAGACTTAGTGAATGTTAACGCATATAATGCTTATGCCAATTTTTGTAATGAACTCTGATTTTTATAAAGTATGCAATAGTTCCATCATGATAGTATATCACAGATATGATATAGATATATGATATATGCATATGATATAAAGTAACAGTCATAGTTTAACGGTATGGTTTACTCGAGATATTACTCCTTCTCAGAAGGATTAACACTATCTCGAGGGACCTGTAATACAATGCCGGTGCTCCAGCCATTATACACTACTCGCACATCCCATTAGTGGCATGACTGAGTCCGACCTCAGGTAGCCTACACCACTAATGATGTCCGCCCTATAGTGACCAACCAATACGTATGGCTGCGCTTGGTCACGAAACCATTGGATCCAAAACCCACATAACGATATACAATATTTGACTATAAAGTTAACATGTATAGTAAGCTCATGGCCATTTTACCGCACATAACGGTGTACCATGTCCTACGATGCAACTTATCTTGTCTGTATTTTACATGCATGCTTTTTACAAGTCTCACTTTGTTAATATATTCAGCACAACGTTTTTCTCAAAAATGCAAGAGTTCATGTGCAACAAGTGTAAATCCTCAGAGTTCCAAATATGCATGTTTTGATATACAAAATAGTCGTGAAGTCATGGAAAATAACAGCGAGCATTACGTTAGTTAAAACTCACATGGGTCGATTAAATTCTTTGAATATCCCTCCGACATGTTTAGGTCCTTCAAATTTGTGAAAAACCTTCTATTAGTCCTAATTCCACTAAAACAACCCTATAACAGAAAAACTAGAGCTACCGGATGGTCAATCAAAATAGCATTCTCTGTAATGCTTTGGATCGTACGTTCGGGCTCGATTCCGTACGTCCACTCCGAAGGATTTCAGGTAGAACCTCATTTTGTTCACTTGTCCTCCTATCCTCCTAAATCGACTTCTAGGGCTACAAAAAATGCTTCTAAGATTTCCTATCTCAAAATAATGCCTCCATGTATAAGAAAACACATTAAATCAAGATAAACTACTAAATCGTCAAGATTAAAGCTTAACCTAGCTAGAAACTTAAAACCAACAACTAAGTTAACAATTAAACAACATAACATCTAAGAAACAAACTAAGCTTAAGGATATTACCTCCTTTAACTGAAACTTCAAGAACCACCTTCCCTTCTCCACCAAAACTCACAAAATCTCACAAAACACTCACACAGAGTTCTAGGAGCCTGGGGGCATAAATGAACTTGTGATAGTGAGGGGGGGATAGGGGTTATTTATAGTAGATTGCGCTACCAACTTCTCTGAAAAGTAGCAGACTTCCGGGTACTATTAGGGCGTATGTCTGGTACTATTTACACAACGGTCCAAAGGCTGTATTGTACGTCCAGGTATTAATCAAGGGGTATTCCAAAAGTAGTGTACGTCCTTGTGGTCCCCAGCGTACGTCTGTGTACTATAGGTAGAGTACGGCGTACTATTGACAATGTACGTACGGTGGTCCCCATGCATACGTCATCTACTAAGATAGGAGCATACGTCTGCCAACCCTAGTGTACGTCCGGTCCGAAAGTCCAAATTCCCAAAAATGCCCCTCTAGTGGTCCTTAGTGACCCAAAATCCAAATTAATTCTCTAACTAAGTGACCTAAGCTTAGTTAATTATTTGGGTCACTACAGACCTATAAATTATTTTTTATACCATATGGAGTAATTTGTAACTTGGGCCAACTACAAGGACAAGTTTTACATTTATCCCTTTGTTTTATGAAAATTATGGTTTACTTTTCCATATAGTGTTGCTAATTCTATAGTTGTCGATATTGGGTTTTGATGTTTCTGAGTTTAACTGCAAAGGTGTTGCTTTTCGGAGTTCAATTTTGATGGAGTTTTGTTGTTGTTAGAAAAACAATAGAAAGCATGAAACATAAATTGCACCTAAGGTGCATTAACAAACTGCTATTTTAACATTAATTATGACCGTTGGACTAAACCATTATGAACAATTCTTTAATTATAACAGTTAGATAGTAATTATTAGAAACGATGCGTTAATTTCAACCGTAAAATCAAATTTAATTTGATTACAAAAGAGCCCTAGATCTTGCTACCACACACACCCAAGCATTTGCCTTAAAGCAATGCTTGATGTGTGTAAGGTCTTATAAATACGGAATTGACTTTTTCTTTTTCTTACGTGGGATTCTCTTCATTCAAAGTTCTTTAATATCTTTTATTTAACTTACATCTTTGAAAGTAAAAGTAGTTTTATAATCATAATTACATATCTATCGCTTCAATTTCTCTTCACTCTAGGAAATGAGCGTTTTTCTCTCTACGACACTAAGCCCTAGGTGAGAAGCAAAACTTTCTTCAAGTCAGAATAACCGACTGTGAAGGAAACTACATGATCGTCTTTCGGTGGAGGAGCGGATTGGCTTGTAATAGATCGGAATGGCAGAAGATTTAACACAACTATAGGGAAACTTCTCCTTGATGGAGGAGGAGAGTGTCGAATTGGAAATCAATACTAGAGCGGTTGAGGGAGTTGTAACCAGAGGACAAATTTGCTTGGTTGGAAAACTAGTAGAACACGTCTACAATAGCAAGAGATAACAAGGCCAACCATTTGTCCTTCAATGTTGTTCATATTCCAAGTTGAACTACCTCACAATGACTAATTATGTACTTAGCACTAAACCTAAAGATAAATATTACAATGAGATTACCGAAACCCCAAAAAACTACTAATCAAGTTGCTGATCAAGACATATAGTTTTCCTCTTAGACATTAGCTGGGACTTTTGCTGGAGCCTTTGTTGACTTGCGTTTGAAATTGCGCAACTTATTCACCATCCAATAGAGTGGGCGAATTATTTGAATTACGCCAGTAATCACAACCACTCCAATCCAAACTTTTGTTACATTGTCGGCGAACTTGTTAATATTATCTAAAACGTCAAACGATGTAATCAAATCTAGTGCAAACAGATAGGTAAGTGTCATGAACACAACTGAGGTAGTCATGGTTAATGATAATAACCATACAGAGAACTTGCTTGTAAGAGGAAATCCACTAATGACCAAGAGTACGACGCACACAGATGCAATGAAAGAGGTGGTATTGAATTTTAACATGAGTTGGTAGACTTCTGGTAACGAACAAGATAAAATCGCTGTGCCAGCATAACATATGTCTTCTTCCCTAGAAGGCTTACCTTTTGCATCATCTTGCCAAACGCCACCTGGTGGGTTGATCCCGACTTGGAAAGCCATGGTTGCCATCACAGTGGCCACTACCATCAAAGTGCCACGTGTTTCATCGATCCAATTTCCTTGGTGCTTCAAGCGTCTACCTAATGAAGAACAAATGCACCTCCACCCTCTCTTAACCCATGATTGATCATCAATTGATCTTTTGACACCGGCTTCCTTTAGAATGTTTTTGATTTCAGCATATTTAAAATCTCTTGGATAAACGTTAGAGGCCTCTAAGACATCTAAGACATCTAAAGCTGTTTGACCATACTTGTTCTTGGAATTAGCCTCTCTTTTTATTTCTGGTACTGAAAGCAAGTAATTTATGACCTGCACAAAGACAACACTCTATTGTTACTTCCAGCTGCTACTAGAAACTGTAAAAGCACTTCCATCGAAACAACCCAAATAAATTTAACTCAACCAGTAACCACACACACATTGAATGGCATTTTAGTTATTCTACAAATATATCTTTCTTCTAATTAAAAAATTTAGTCATACTTTATGAATACAAACAGAGTTGCAAATTACAGGAAGGAAAAACAAGAATTTGATCTAAAATATTTTATATATAATTAACTGGAAAAAAAAAAATGCTCGTCTAAGAGATTAATAGGCAAAAATATTGTTAACACACCTTCATTTGCTTGAGCATCACTGCTAAATGCAATATGGAGTTGCCATCACGGTCTTTGGAGCTAAGGAATGATTGGTCACCATTAGCCGATGCTACTAACAATTCCAGAGCCTCCAAATGATTGTTTTGAACACACAAGTGCAATACACTATCTCCGTGGAGATTCTCCAAGATGGACGTTGGTTGAGCATGAATTAACAGTCTCATAGTCTCTATTCGTCCTCTCATTGCGGCTAAATGGAGAGGAATTCTCTCATCTCGATCACGAAAAATGACGCAAACATCTGCATTTACTAGCAACAATGCTCTTACAATCTCAGTGTGACCCTCAGCAGAAGCCAAGTGAAGAGGGATTCGTCCTAGCGAATCCACCTCTTCTGCAAGTTTAGGTTTCTTGCTTAGAAGTGCTTTACTAAATTCAAAGTGACCAAGCAAAGCAGCTATGTGTAAGGGAGTCTCACCAAAAGATGTGAGTAAAACTCTATCAAGGATGAGTGCATCCCTTTGGATCAATGTGGTCAAGGTGCTCACACACCCATCTCGTGATGCTTCATAGAGTGCATGCATATTGGCTTTCTCATCATGCCCTCTATCCATCCTTCACTTGTGATTTGTGAATGTGAAGACTGAAGAAACTTCAACAAGTACTTATAGACTTACTACAGTCACGTGGGTTACTTACAATGACATGTATGATCAGCAAAACGAGGGCCAACTGCTATGTCTCTTTGGTCAAGACACATGTTTGTGTTTGGTTGTCCAAAGAAGTTTCACCGCTGGGTAAGTAGTATTATTGGGTGAGAAATAAATTCTTTATGTTTAGCTCATTTTTTTTATAATTAATTAATTATTAAATTTGTGAAACTCACATTAATTTATATAAATCTACATAAATTTACAAATTAAAAAATTAATTATACAAAAATATACATCAAATATGAAAAATTTATTTACTCTTAACTATTTTTGTAGTTGCATAACGCGTTTTTGATTTGATTATACGGAAAATGTTGACGTCTATCTTTCCAGTACTACTATAAATTGTAGATTTGATTATTATAGTGTCAAATGGTTGCCGTCATCTTTGGTAAGCAAAATTGGCGCATTAAGAGATCCAAATGAGGCGTACGTTGGCATCCAAAGTTTGATCAGTCTTTTCATCCTCAGCGTAAAGTGTGGACCCTCAGCATCCCTTGTTTTGGCCGACAATTATATTATACGGCAGTTATTACTTTTGACAAGTATTATCATATCTCAGCCTTAGTCATGGTCACCATTTTTGTTGATCATTTTAAAATTTGAAAACAACTTGTAATTGCATTTGTTTCTGCTGGATTTTGTGATGTCTATTGGCTACAATGGGGCACTTTGAGCGCTTCGCTTGAAGTTTGGATACCTTCACCCTTGAAACTGGCTTGAACCTGAAGTTTAACATTGAATATCTCGAAACACAAATGGAAATGTCTTTTAACTTCGACAAGAGGCAGAGGACAAGGAACGAAGACTGTCAACAATGGAATCGATTATCCCATGAGAGCCACCAGTCGCTGTAAACATAAGGTGTTTAGGTGCTTCAGCTCTATCAAAATAAAATGCACCTGGTACCAATTTTTCTTTTGGTCGTGTAGCCAACCAAAGAATCGTGTCTGCACCTTCCTCACTTGTTCTAAGCTTTCCTGAAAACCTGGAGGACATTTACGGTCGAAAATGTTAGTTCTTGTGTTGGCTTAATTCAGTTCCAAAATGCAGAGGCTACTGTTCACAGGCTCAAACACTAATATAGAATGCTCAGAATCCAATCTTCACTGTTCATAATGTAGATTCATGTGTTATGAACGTCTCTGCAAAATTTCAGCTCAATCGGACCACAAACGCCCATCGATCGGAGCTGTTGATCAAGACTGGACAGGCCGGGTCCGGACCGCAATTCCCCGTGTCCGGACTGCAATTCCAAAAACTAAAATTTTGCTCCGTAAAGCCGTGTCCGGACAGCCCATTAACATGTCCGGACCCCCCGTAAGTTTTAGGCCCAAAAACATGATTTTAAGTGGGTTAGGTCTAGGTTTTTGTCAAGGGTATATATACATAATTATAGAAGAGAGAGGTACGAATTTTCGCCCCCAGAGAGTTCGTCGGAGGCTGTGCTAAGAGAGATCATATGTGGTGAGCGTTAATTGAATCTCTTAGAGTTTTAGTTATTCCTTTGATAAATCTACGGTTGAGAAGTCTATCGGAAGGGTCCGATAAAGGAGAATCACGTTGAAGAAGATTGTGAGCAAGGAGACGAGTTGTAGGCTTGTCGATCTTACAGAGCCAAGGTCTTGCAAAGGGTTGTAAGTGTTCCTAGTGTCTGTAATCTCTGGATAATCTTTTGATAGTGATTTCCTGGGCTTGGCTGCCCCGAAGAGGTTTTACTTTTAGAACGTTTTCTAAAAGGTTTCTTCTCCGTCACCAAAATCTTTGTGTGTGATTGTTCATATTTTGGTGATTGTTTGCTTTGATAAATATCCGTTAATTCCGCATAAAATTGTGATATTTATCTGTTTAGAGTTTTTCAATTGGTATTAGAGCGGGTTCACTCTGTTTGGATTAAATTCTTGAGTGAGATCTGTTGACTCCTGTTGGCTATGAATACTTCTCAAGGGGAATATGATCTTATAAACTCCTTCAACAATTTGTTGGAAAAATTCACTCTTTTGAGACATCAATACACAAATTGTTTGGGGGAGTTTCAAGATCTTAAACATGTGAATGAATTTATTGTTACTAAATTGTCTGAATCACATGCTATAATTGATTCTTTAAAATCTGAAAATTATGTTTTAGGTTCTAAAGTTGATTTGTTAGAGAATAAAGTAAAAGAGTCAGAAACTCAATTGGAAAAATTCTCTAGCAATTCCCTTGAGAATATGTTATATACTCAGAATTCTGATTGTGATAAATCTGAGTTAAGTTTTGATTGTCATGTTGCTTTGTCTTCTAACAATGATTCTAGTTCCGAGATAATATTTGTTAAATCAGAAAAAGTAGAAGACTCTTTGGTTAAAAGAAAAACAGCAGCTCCCTCGACCTCACAAGGTAAGGAAGTTAAGAAAATTCATATTGAACCTTGTGTATCTTACCCCAAGTATAGAGTCGTCCATCCTCCTAGGAATCTACCTCCTAAAAGCTTTATCCCTACTTGTCATCATTGTGGAAAAGTTGGTCACATTCGACCCAACTGTTTTAAATTGAAACCTCATATGCATAAAAATAAAAATTCTGTTTCTAGGAAAGAACCTTTGGGGTTATGCACAATGATGATGGGAGGTTTGTCTAGATTAGACAAGATTGAAAATGTTCACGTCTCTACACCTTCTATCAAGAAGGTTTGGGTTAGGAAGGATTATACTATTCACCCATTGAGAGGGAGTGGTAGTGATCTCTCCTAAAGTTAGGTGAGTCAATAACATGCCTAGGATTGATTGTTTTGCTTTTTTGAATATCCTTGAGCGTGTTATTTTTCTTTGCTTTGCATTTTTTTTGTTTTCTAGTTTATGCATTGCAATTTTTTTTTGGTTGTTACACTTTTTGTGTGAATTGTGTATACATGTTTGTTTTGAGATTCTTGTTATGAGGCATATTCATAAAGGATTTTTCAAGAAATTCATATGTTATGATCTTTGAAAGGCTTATAGATGAGATGTTGTGTGCGGACCACCAAGATTTTTGTCTACTTGCTAATCAAGTGTTCATGAATGTGAAATGTCTTGTGAAGACCTAGAAGTAGTTATTAAACCAAATCATTATTTTGTAGTGCGACCTATAAGATGTGATGAAAGTTTAATGCTAAAGGACATTCATGTATTGCCTGTTGTAATCTCAATTCAAGCAAGTTCTTTTTTTTTTTTTTTTCTTTTTTTCTTTATGCATTGCATTTTTGTTTGTTTTACATTTGTTTTCGTCTGTGTGCATTTCTTTTGTGAAAAATTTTAAAAAGACAAAAATAGGTTACTTTGATTGTTTTCTTTTCTTTCTTTTGTCTTATGCACCTAGATAGTCCATTAATTTCTCATGTTGCTTTTTATGGATTTAATTCCTTGCGTCTTGGAATGTTCTTAATATGCATGAGATGAAAATTTGTGTCAATGGACTTGTTTTTGTGGTTACCTAAAACCTGAGCTTATGTGGTACATTTTGCCTATGCTTTATTTCTTGTGCACATTTAAGCTTAAATTGAGGTTTTGTTTCACTTTATTTGTGAGGTTTGTTAGGTAACCATATGAGGTTTTTGACTAGTCATATTCTTCAAATTGACCATATGCTAGTTGAACCTAGGGCTTAAAAATTCCTGCTTTCTCTTTTGTGATAAGCATCAACAGTTTAAGGACATTTTCTCAAAGAGAAAAATAAACAAAATAGTGAAACAAATAAAATCAAAAAATCATATTCCAAAGGAATTTATTTCACTGTGTCAAACTTGTGCAAAATGTTTTACAAAAAGAAATATATAGGATGAGAGTGGCTAGGCCCTAGTATGATAAGGTTTGACTTTTGATTTGATATACTTGTCAAAACCTTATGGTGGTACGTGAAACTTTCTCCTCATTTTGTAAGTTGAAAATTTTTCTCTTTGGATGGCTTACACACACACCACACAAGCATGGGTTGAATGGTACATTTTTTCTTTGCTTGGGTTAAGCAATATGAGTTTCTTGCCATTTCTAGTCTCATGTATATTTTGCATATTTGGAGCATGTTTGGGATATTCATTGTGCAATACATGAGTCATTGATGTGTTATCATTTGTGTTTATTTGACTTTTGAGGAGGAGAAACATGTTTTGCATTTTTTAACTTCTTGTTGATTATTGAGTCATATGTTGAGGGGGAGTTTTTGGTGATGTGTGTTCATGATCTTCCATTCTACGTCATTTTTTTGTGATCATAAGTTTTATTTCTGTATTCATGTTCCACATATGCCTTGATATATTTTGTGAAGTGTTTCAGGAAATATGAAGACCTTTTGTCATTCTGTGACAAAAAGGGGGAGTAAATATGGAGAGATGATGGGATTGACTCGGCATTTTGGTTTTGTCACTGAATTGCCAAAGGGGGAGTTTGTTAGTTCTTGTGTTGGCTTAATTCAGTTCCAAAATGCAGAGGCTACTGTTCACAGGCTCAAACACTAATATAGAATGCTCAAAATCCAATCTCCACCGTTCATAATGTAGATTCATGTGTTATGAACGTCTCTGCAAAATTTCAGCTCAATCGGACCACAAACGCTCATCGATCGGAGCTGTTGATCAAGACTGGACAGGCCGGGTCCGGACCGCAATTCCCCGTGTCCGGACCGCAATTCCAGAAACTAAAATTTTGCTCCGCAAAGCCGTGTCCGGACAGCCCATTAACATGTCCGGACCCCCCGTAAGTTTTAGGCCCAAAAACATGATTTTAAGTGGGTTAGGTCTAGGGTTTTGTCGGGGGTATATATACATCATTATAGAATAGAGATGTACGAATTTTTGCCCCCAAAGAGTTCGCCGGAGTCTGTGCTAAGAGAGATCATATGTGGTGAGCGTTAATTGAATCTCTTAGAGTTTTAGTTATTCCTTTGATAAATCTACGGTTGAGAAGTCTATCGGAAGGGTCCGATAAAGGAGAATCACGTTGAAGAAGATTGTGAGCAAGGAGACGAGTTGTAGGCTTGTCGATCTTACAGAGCCAAGGTCTTGCAAAGGATTGTAAGTGTTCCTAGTGTCTGTAATCTCTGGATAATCTTTTGATAGTGATTTACTGGGTTTGGCTGCCCCAGAGAGGTTTTACTTTTAGATCGGTTTCTAAAAAGTTTCCTCTTCGTAACCAAAATATTTGTGTCTGCTTCTTTATTACTTTATATATTTTGGGAGATTGAATTGTTTATTGCCTCATTGTATTAATTCCGCATAAATTGTGATAAACAAGTTTTTGGAGTCGGTTAAGCGTTTTTTAGAAAAGATTACGAACAAGAGAAAAAACCAAAGAAAGAGTAGCAGACAGAGGCGAACGGGAGGAATTCGAAATGTAATTAGAAGAATAATTTCCTTACGATTTAGAGAAATCAGGCAAGCTCTGAGCAACTCCAGGTGTCTCAGCCCAACCGGAGTGCATCGAATAGAATCCAATCCCTTTTTTCTTGTAGATTTCAGCCCATTTTTCTGTTAATGCTACCTGACAAGTGACAAAGGATAACCATTTGATAAATTTTCATATTCTATGCCAGTGCCACACTCAGACAGTAAGACTGATGAATTTCTCCACTGCAGACATTTTGAATTCTACAATGAACAGGAGTATTGAATTTTAATTTGGTACAAAATTGTTATATAAATTAAAATATTCATTACAAGAAACAACTAATAGTGTGCTCCTCCATATGGAAGTGGTGTAAAATTGACTTGAACTTCGAGGCTTATTTTTTGACTGGGACTTTGTTATGTAAACGAAATCAGAAGAAAATCAAAAAGAAATAGAAAGAGGGAGAGATTTGAGCACTTCTAGGGGTCGTCCTTCACAAATTGCACAAAACAATTGACTGAATTATTTCTCGGTGAGTAGCCATATGGCATCTACACTGATTGTATAGAGGAAAATCTAGGATTTCCTAGAGTAATAAGGAATCCTAACATATTATATTCTGAACTTGTTTGTATTAATTTAATTGAATTATCGTGGTAATTAAGGTTATTATTTCATTACTTAAGAGATCCAAATGAGGCGTACGTTGGCATCCAAAGTTTGATTAATCTTTTCATCCTCAGCGTACAGTGTGGACCCTCAGCATCCCCTGTTTTGGCCGACAATTATATTATACGGCCAGTTATTACTTTTGACAAGTATTACCATATCTCAGCCTTAGTCATGGTCACCATTTTTGTTGATCATTTTAAAATTTGAAAACAACTTGTAATTGCATTTGTTTCTGCTGGATTTTGTGATGTCTATTGGCTACAATGGGGCCACGAGACCACCCATTTACTCAACCAGTCAAGCCATCTAGGAGTTGGCTTAATCTGCTTCTAAGCCAACATATATATATATATATATATATATATATATATATATATAGTTATTATTTGTTTATAATAAGCTTTTCAGGAAGAAAAAAAAAAATTTATTATTATTTCAGATGTAAATTGTTGGACCACAATATAATTCAATACTTACCATTTACCAAACGACCTCGCTTTAAGAGGTTTCGTGAAAATGAAAAGGTACGTAAAGAAGATTAAAAATGACAAGTTGACAACGAAGATTAAAAATGACAAGTTGTCAACAATCATGATTCGTACGCATGCTGACAAGGACTTGGATTTGTTGGTGTAAAGTAAGTGTGCATATTTTTCTAAACAGGCAAAGCCATTCATGTAATTAAATACATTTATATATTTTGTTAATTGAGAAATAGTAAATAATTTAATTTTATCAAGTGTTACGTGGACTGCAGCACTAGATCATAAAACATTTACCGGCCGTTTCTAGCTACAAGTGTTATGGTAAATTTGGCATTACTTTTAGTCTCTTCCCTAATCGCCGTTGTTGTTTGCTGGTTGTTTATTTGTGTTTTTTGTTTTGAATAAGATGTTTATTCTTTCTAGATCTGCCATCATGAGTGATGATGAATAATTATGTGTAAGGGGTTATTTCTCACAACGTACCTGGATAATTAGGTGTGAAATATTATCTCTCATGACCGCTTCAAATAAATTTTGTTAAAAAGTTTGACTACTCATGTCTTAGATCTAGTGTCTTCGGAGTAAATCTACTCTTTAACTGTATTTGTACATGGGTTAGCGAATTATTGAAAACATATATAGAACCTGATTGTAAAAATTTTTGTTTATATCTATAACTTTGTAACTTCATAGCATATGGTTATAATTTTTACAGAGTTTCATGCTTTGTGCTGTAAAAGCTTTTTTTCTGCTCTGTAAAAGCTTTACGCTTATAATCTTTAATCAATGAAATCCTCAAAATTCCGTTAAAATAAATAAATAAATAAATTTGGCATTACTTTTAACAAGAAACAAATGCACAAAATCACAAATTAATAACCTTACATTTCCACGTTACATTATTGATAGGGAAGAAGAGAGAAAATTTATATTATTTTGTATTCATTTGGTGAGTTAATAGTATATGTGGTATAACAAATAATTTATTGGTATTCAAAGTATGCCAAAATAACAGTTTACTTCATGAAATCAATTTTCATTAAGTAATTAACAAAATCTGTCACTTGCCACGTCATACCTAATAAAAACACGACATGTGTTATTATTAATTTTTGACTTTCAAAAATAACAATTAAGATTTTTCACATCATTTTATGATGATATATAAGATTACACATCAGCTCTCACTTCACATCATACTGCTACAATAAATTAATCTAATATTGCTATAGTAAATTAATCTAATCTCTTATATCCCTAAAATTCTACCCCATGTGTAACCCTCTCTCATCTTCATTTTCCTCAGCCACTTCATAAAATGCGACCGACAAATTCTCGCAAAATGTTCTCAAATCATAGCGAGGAAGATAAAAATGAGTAAGGGTTACGCATTGAGTAAAATTTCAGGGATATAAGAGATTAGGTTAATTTACTGTAATAACATAACGTGACAAAATAATGAATTTTGTTAAGTTACTTAACGAAAATTGATTTTAAGCAGTAAACTGTTATTTTTCCTTACCCTTAAGACTTATCAATTATTTTTTATACCATATGGAGTGATTTGTAATTTAGGTCAACTACAAGGATGTATAGATTATTTTTTATATCACATGGACCAATTTTTGTAATTTGTAATTTAGGCCAACTACATGGACCAATTTTTCATTTATCCATATATATATATATATATATATATATATATGAAACGACGTCGTTTTTGTGTTGAAATATATATAAAAATTTAAAAATGATGTCGTATATAGTAGGATATTATCATATTACCATATAAACGACTGCATTTTTTAAAAACAAAAAAAAAAATTGAAATTTTTAATTTTTTTCTTTAAAAAATGGTTAGCGGTTATTAAGGTTATTAACCACTAACTGCCGGTTAACCGCCTAGGTGGTTAATAAATTTTACTAACCGGTCTTTTCACCCCTAGTTAAAATGGCGAGTTAAAAAATAAAGATTTAAACTACTTTTATTAAATTGCCTCACTAAAATAATTAAAAAATGAGTGGTTAAACTGCAAGGAGTGCTCTTACGGTGTACACTCCACAAATTCGAATTTGCAGATTACTTACACCCTGTGTCTTTACCCATTCTTTCCCCTGGCACACCCAAATTGTGCCTATTTTTCCTTGGTTTGCAAGCCTGAGAATTGGCTAGTGTCATGGTTGCATGTGTGAGATGAGAGAGGCAATTATTATATATAGAGGAATGCTACAGTTATTTTCACTTTTTTATATTATTTTTTTCACACATTAGAAAGATGCTTTCAATAATTTCTTCAAAAATTAAGAATTAATTAAAAAACTTTGTATGAACTGGAGTTATTAGCAGATGGAGTAATGCTAAACCTCTTGTCTCTTTTGTATTATTCTAAAAATAATATAACTTTTAAAATTATCATTAAGCTTATAATTAATCACTATTAAATTTTAATTAAATAATAATTTTAAAAATTACTTTATTTTTGAAGTGACAAAATAAATTTATAACATTATTCTAGGAGATGACATAGAATACCTACGTCAGCTAAACGACAATCAAAGTCCAATTTCTTCAACGTCTCTCGATAATACAACAATCTAATCAATGCAATGGAGAACTAAAAACCGAAACGAAAAATTTGGTGGACCTTTTGCAAAAAGCAAATCCATTTGGGATAAACTCGAATCTGCCAGTGAAAAAGAAATTGTGTGGACAGCAACGATGATCCATTTGGGATAAAGACTCCAAGAAACATGGTGGAGTCTGGAAAGTTGTGATACCTTTTATTTTTATCTCTTTTAGTCAAAAAGATTATAAGCCTAATGTAAGAGAGTTTAGCATTATTTTCCTGATGCTTGAAGAAAAAATTGGTTTATTTGGAAAAAGAATGGACTGAGAATGACGTATTCTGAAACAATCTTCCAATATAGGGATAACATTTGCCTTTTCTTCTCTCATATTTCATTAATTTTTTTAATTAATCATTGAATCTGAATTTTTAGGATAAAACTCTTATATTACTGAGCATACAGTTCTGAAAAATTATAGCCAAAAGTTATGAAGGTTATAATGTCATAAAAATGACTTCAAACTTCTGCTAACCCATGTGTAATTACATTTAAGAAACATATCTGCTTTGTGCAGATTAAATCTAAGACATAAATAGTTTAAATACAAAAACAAAAATAAAAAACAATTAAAAAAAGATCATTTATAAAGAAGTAGATGAGTAGATATAAAAAGATGATTTAAAAAGATCATTGATAATGAACTTGATATACAGTTTTTGGTTTAAAAATGATTAATGGGATATAAAGTAAATAAAAATTTTAAATTTTTTATAAAATT
>NC_081546.1:21433460-21436331 GCF_901000735.1 Corylus avellana
AATAAATTAATCTAATATTGCTATAGTAAATTAATCTAATTGGATAAGGATTCGCAACTAATGTGAGAGGGTCCATTTATTCGGATAAATTTGACTTGTTTGGTCATTTAAATAGGAGGAATGATAGGGACTCAACTTTTTTGCCCAACAAAAGTCTAACTTTTGCCTTATTTATTTTTAAAAAATAAAATAAGATAAAAAAATGGAAAAAATGTCTAAAGCAACCCTATCTATTTTTGGCCTTTCTTTTATTTAGTATTTTTTTTAAAATGAAAAATAGCATTTTTCTTCATAATAATGACATTTTCTTTATTCTCGCAACTTGCTCGCATTTTTAATGTTGCAAGAACATTTTTTTTCAAGCCTAGATGTCTACTTCCTATTTGAGGGTGTAAAACACTCAATTTACACCACGGTCTGATTGAAGTTATTCTCGGAACTTGCTCGGATTTTTAATGTTGCGAGAAAAAAAAAACATCTTTTTTCCCTCTCTCTGTGCTCAGAAAAGAAAAACCCCCCATATTCCTCTTGCTTAGAAAAAGGAAGAAGAAAATGAAAGGTAATCTTCTTGATTACACTTTCTTTAGTCAAAGTAAATCTTCTTGATTACCCTTATAGGTCCCAAATCCCATTTGCCAGTTGTAATTGGGGAGGAGTACTTATAAATACTACACTCACATCTTACCTATCAACCCTTGGATTAGCCTATCAACTCTTAGGATTAGCTCTTGCTAAACGAAGAAAAATAAATTCAATAGCTAATGATTACTACCACATCAGTCTAGTGGGATGAGGATACGGTATGTAGCATTACTCATGAGCAAGGATATACTTGTAGAGAGAACTGCTATATAACACATTTTTCTCACAATGTTGAAGGTGGCAATTCCAACAAACCTTTGATTTTCTTTTTTTTTTTTTTAAACAATTACCAATCTAAGAATTGGATGGGACTATCACATCAGTATTAGGATAAAAAAAATAATTTTTAACATTACTCATTCATAGAATAAGTTGTGTGGTTGCACCTTGATGGAAGAATCACAGCGGCCACTAAATATTTAGTCATAGTTGTAAACACAACGGTCACTAAAATTTTAGTCATGGTTGCAATCATAGTGTTTACCAATCACAACGGTCACTAACATCAAGGTGCTTTTAGTGTTTACCAATGATGAATGAACTTATGAACATACCCCATCTCCCAAATCATGATCAAGTTGGCTATCAGATTGACATGTCCACCCCATATATACCTCATTGGATAAGGATTCGCAACTAATGTGAGAGGGTCCATTTATTCGGATAAATTTGACTTGTTTGGTCATTTAAATAGGAGGAATGATAGGGACCCAACTTTTTTTGCCCAACAAAAGTCTAACTTTTGCCTTATTTATTTTTAAAAAATAAAATAAGATAAAAAATGGAAAAAATGTCTAAAGCAACCCTATCTATTTTTTGCCTTTCTTTTATTTAGTATTTTTTTAAAAAAATGAAAAATAGTATTTTTCTTCATAATAATGACATTTTCTTTATTCTCGCAACTTGCTCGCATTTTTAATGTTGCAAGAACATTTGTTTTCAAGCCTAGATGTCTACTTCCTATTTGAGGGTGTAAAACACTCAATTTACACCACGGTCTGATTGAAGTTATTCTCGGAACTTGCTCGGATTTTTAATGTTGCGAGAAAAAAAAAACATCTTTTTTCCCTCTCTCTGTGCTCAGAAAAGAAAAACCCCCCATATTCCTCTTGCTTAGAAAAAGGAAGAAGAAAATGAAAGGTAATCTTCTTGATTACACTTTCTTTAGTCAAAGTAAATCTTCTTGATTACCCTTATGGGTCCCAAATCCCATTTGCCAGTTGTAATTGGGGAGGAGTACTTATAAATACTACACTCACATCTTACCTATCAACCCTTGGATTAGCCTATCAACTCTTAGGATTAGCTCTTGCTAAACGAAGAAAAAAATATTCAATAGCTAATGATTACTACCACATCAGTCTAGTGGGATGAGGATACGGTATGTAGCATTACTCATGAGCAAGGATATACTTGTAGAGAGAACTGCTATATAACACATTTTTCTCACAATGTTGAAGGTGGCAATTCCAACAAACCTTTGATTTTCTTTTTTTCTTTTTTTAAACAATTACCAATCTAAGAATTGGATGGGACTATCACATCAGTATTAGGATAAAAAAAAATAATTTTTAACATTACTCATTCATAGAATAAGTTGTGTGGTTGCACCTTGATGGAAGAATCATAGCGGCCACTAAATATTTAGTCATAGTTGTAAACACAACGGTCACTAAAATTTTAGTCATGGTTGCAATCATAGTGTTTACCAATCACAATGGTCACTAACATCAAGGTGCTTCTAGTGTTTACCAATGATGAATGAACTTATGAACATACCCCATCTCCTAAATCATGATCAAGCTGGCTATTAGATTGACGCGTCCACCCCATATATACCTCATTGGATAAGGATTCGCAACTAATGTGAGAGGGTCCATTTATTTGGATAAATTTGACTTGTTTGGTCATTTAAATAGGAGGAATGATAGGGACCCAACTTTTTTGCCCAACAAAAGTCTAACTTTTGCCTTATTTATTTTTTAAAAATAAAATAAGATAAAAAATGGAAAAAATGTTTGAAGCAACCCTATCTATTTTTTGTCTTTCTTTTATTTGGTATTTTTTTTAAAATGAAAAATGGTGTTTTTTTCACAATAATGTCATTTTTTTTTTAAGAAAATGACATTATTATGAAGAAAAATACTATTTTTCATTTTTAAAAAAAAATACTAAATAAAAGAAAGGCCAAAAATAGATAGGGTTGCTTCAAACATTTTTTCCATTTTT
>NC_081546.1:21436431-21479488 GCF_901000735.1 Corylus avellana
GCTAAAATTACACATTAACCCTCACTCCACGTCATACACACGGGTAAAATTTTGGGAACAGAAGAGATTAGGTTATTTTATTATAGCAGTATGACGTGAAGTGAGGGTTGATGTGTAATCTTAGCTAGCGTCCTAAAATAGTGTGAAAAATTCTAATTGTCATTTTTTAAAGTAAAAAATTAATAATAACACATGTCGCGTTTTTATTGGGTACGACGTGACAAAGTAACAGATTCTATTAAGTTGCTTAACGAAAATTAATTCCAGAGAGTAAACTATTATTTTGGCCTACCCTGAGGACCTATAAATTATTTCTTATACCAAATTGAGTGGTTTGTAATTTAGACCAACTATAGGGACCTTGTAACGACCCCGATGAGGGAGTTAATTAACTAGTAATTGATCCCATAGTTCGTCTCCCAGCCCTATCCCTCACAGGACAAGACTCAGGAATTTTAACCTCTCAGAGACGAGAGACCTCAGCGGAAGACTTTCTAAATTATAGGAACTTGCTCGCATTTTTAATGTTGCAAGAACATTTGTTTTCAAGCCTAGATGTCTACTTCCTATTTGAGGGTGTAAAACACTCAATTTACACCACGGTCTGATTGAAGTTATTCTCGGAACTTGCTCGAATTTTTAATGTTGCGAGAAAAAAAAAATATCTTTTTTCCCTCTCTCTGTGCTCAGAAAAGAAAAACCCCCCCATATTCCTCTTGCTTAGAAAAAGGAAGAAGAAAATGAAAGGTAATCTTCTTGATTACACTTTCTTTAGTCAAAGTAAATCTTCTTGATTACCCTTATGGGTCCCAAATCCCATTTGCCAGTTGTAATTGGGGAGGAGTACTTATAAATACTACACTCACATCTTACCTATCAACCCTTGGATTAGCCTATCAACTCTTAGGATTAGCTCTTGCTAAACGAAGAAAAATAAATTCAATAGCTAATGATTACTACCACATCAGTCTAGTGGGATGAGGATACGGTATGTAGCATTACTCATGAGCAAGGATATACTTGTAGAGAGAACTGCTATATAACACATTTTTCTCACAATGTTGAAGGTGGCAATTCCAACAAACCTTTGATTTTCTTTTTTTCTTTTTTTAAACAATTACCAATCTAAGAATTGGATGGGACTATCACATCAGTATTAGGATAAAAAAAATAATTTTTAACATTACTCATTCATAGAATAAGTTGTGTGGTTGCACCCTGATGGAAGAATCACAGCGGCCACTAAATATTTAGTCATAGTTGTAAACACAACGGTCACTAAAATTTTAGTCATGGTTGCAATCATAGTGTTTACCAATCACAACGGTCACTAACATCAAGGTGCTTCTAGTGTTTACCAATGATGAATGAACTTATGAACATACCCCATCTCCTAAATCATGATCAAGCTGGCTATTAGATTGACGCGTCCACCCCATATATACCTCATTGGATAAGGATTCGCAACTAATGTGAGAGGGTCCATTTATTTGGATAAATTTGACTTGTTTGGTCATTTAAATAGGAGGAATGATAGGGACCCAACTTTTTTGCCCAACAAAAGTCTAACTTTTGCCTTATTTATTTTTTAAAAATAAAATAAGATAAAAAATGGAAAAAATGTTTGAAGCAACCCTATCTATTTTTTGTCTTTCTTTTATTTGGTATTTTTTTTAAAATGAAAAATGGTATTTTTTTCACAATAATGTCATTTTTTTTTAAGAAAATGTCATTATTATGAAGAAAAATACTATTTTTCATTTTAAAAAAAAATACTAAATAAAAGAAAGGCCAAAAATAGATAGGGTTGCTTTAGACATTTTTTCCATTTTCCATTTTGTTTTTTTTTAGAAGAAAAAAAAAAAGGTAAAAGTTAGACTTTTGTTGGGCAAAAAAGTTTGACCTTTAGCATTTCTCTTTAAATAGACACATGGATATATGAACTCTCTCATATTAATTATCCAAATTACTTGATTTGCTATTGGACATAGCCTCCCGCCTTAATTAGGCCCTTGGTTTTGTCATCACTCGTCTAACAATATCTGAGCAAGTTTACCTTCTCGTAGAGCATGCACCATCTCCTTGTCGTTTAACATCAAAGAAGCTTGATTTTTCTTTTTTTTTAAAAAAAAAAAAATTGTGAGCAACTTGATAGAAATAGTTTAAGGAAATAAGAGTTGCCCTATGTTGCTTTCAGGGATGCTGCATTTTGACGAGAAATGTTCTTTACATTGCAGCACCACTTTACAAAATGGTGCTACAAAAAAAATTAGAGTTAGGGACATTTTTAAGGTGACATTAGGCCAAAAAAACATCTTTATTTAATTAGGGAGGCTGAAATAGTAACATTTTACAAATGTCTCAAATAAAGTGACTAGAATTAAAATTAGGAACATTTAAACAATAAAATATATCCCTAAAATGGGACATTAGGAAACGTGTGAACTGTACACATCCCCTTTTAAAAGGGGACATGTGTACAGTGCATCCCTTCCAAAAGATGACGTTTTTGTACTGTTTAAATGTCCATAATCTTTAAAAAAATTTAAAAAAACAATCCAAAAAAAAATTATAATATATATATAACATAAAAAAAAATCAAATTAATTTTCATTCTAAAAAAAATAAAACAAATTCAAATTAATTTTATTTTTTTTAAATAAAATAAATTTAATAAAAATAATAATAAAAAAAAATTAGAGGGAGCAGCCACCCCTGAGGCTATGGGTGTAACATCCCCAGCCCGTTAAGGCTGAGTTTGCCACTTTTCTTCTTTTACAACAAAAGCTTTTGCAAAGATCTATAAGGTCTATCAAAATACTTGATTTTAAAGGATACGATCAATGTATAAAACATTCTTCAAGAGATTTTATTACAAGAGAAATTATGAAACATTAAACTTTAGTGCGGAACAACATATTATTACAATAACTAATATGAAAAGACTTTGAAAATTAATAATTATTCTCGACCCCATTTCGGCCTCCTATTCTAGCGTCCTTTCTACCTGAAAACAAGAAATAAAACTGAATGAGCCCAAAAGGGGCCCAGCAAGTAAAATCCATACCCATAAATAGTTTTACTCATTGTTCTCAGTTTTGAAAATCGTTTTCATAAATAAATATACATCCAGTCATAATAATAATGTATGTACGGTTGTATCTCTCATAGCATATTCGTACTATTACATCTAGTAATAGATCATCATCATAAATCATCTTTATAAATCATCATTATAATACATCATTATAAATCATCATTTTAAATCATCATAGTATATCATCATAGTATATCATCGTTGAAATTATATTATCATTTTCTCATATTATGGCCCATGTACACTATTACCTATGTGTACGAGGGTTGCGGGTCCTTGTGACCATGGCACTGAACTGTGGCCTCAGCCATGCCCAACCGTCAATTAACTCTTTTCTTGGTGCACTCAACGGTCATGTTGATGGAATACCACCTTCTAGCATAGCCTCCTTCAGTGGTTTCGCCTCCATCCGAGTATTGGTACCGAACTCATCTCATCTTTACTTATCTTGAGGCCAAAAATACCCTCCTCCATACATATGCCCTCATTTCATAAACATTTAACTCATTTCTTGTACTTTTCTTTGTACTTCTTTTTATGTATCTTAGGGCAACATGTAGGAGGGTTTATCATCATTCTTCTTTCTTATAATCATCATTATTTTTCAACTTTCTTTTCTAAAAAATGGAAACTTTTCCAAATATAAACCTGTTGTACTTAGAAAGCATTTAAAGAAATAGAAACTTTCTAAATAATTCTTTTAGAAATCCTTCATGCATGCAACATATCTCTATGACAGGTAAATAAAATAGTCATTTACAGTTTGATACAAGAATGTATAAATAGCATGACATGAAATAATTTTAGAATGGGTAGTGAATTTTACTTACCTCTAGACTGTAGCTAAAAAGTGGTCTGAATGATCTAGTTGCTCCAATTTGACTAACACCACTAGTATATCTTTTGAAACTAATTTCTCAAGTCCGTTCTCTCTCGTGTTCTTTCTTTCTTGCAACGCTTTGTCTCGCCCTTTCTCTCTATGTTTCGTGTAAACACTTTCAGAAAGAAGAAAGACCGAGTAGAAAACGGAAGAAGGAAGAATATGTGGAAGAGAAGGGAGAGGAGTTGTGAAATTTGTGAAGGGGAAGAGCTCAATTTATAGGAAAAAAACCAAATACTATTCTACCTTCCAACACTATTATACCTACATTTATCCATCTACAATTCTACCCTCATTATTCCATCTACCAATACTATTATACCTACATTTACTCATCTACAATTCTACCCTCATTACTCCATCTACCAATACTATTATACCTACATTTACTCATCTATAATTCTACCTTCCTTTTACCAATACTATTATACCTACATTGATTATTCTACCTTCCCTTACTATTCTAGCTACAAATACAATTCTTCTTTCCATTTACTATCCTATTATTTCACCAATTACCTTTCTCTAATTACCACTCTCTGTAATACCATAAATTTCCCAAGAATTAAAATCATAGGCTAAAATGAATATCAAAATAAGATTATCATCAAAATAATCTATTTAAATAACTTTGAAAATTCTGGGGTGCTACAATGGGTGGCCCCCAGGGGTGGCCCGAAAGGCCACCCCTGGCCCTCACGGGTGACCCGCAAGCCACCCCCTACCTCAAGGGTGGTCGCCGATTTGAAAACCGGATCGGAGCAGCGGCGCTGCCAGAGGGGAGAGAGAGAAAGAGACGAGTGACAGAGAGAGATGATTTGTGAGAGAGAGAGACAGAGAGAGAGAGAGTTGAGTGAGAGAGCTAAAAGGGCAAAAGAGGGGTAGGCTGGAGCGTGCAGATCGAGGGAAGGGGGCATTTTTCACTGTAGCAACGACCCCCCCTCCCCACCCCACTAACTGTGGACGTTGCTACAGTAAAACAACCCCTCTTTTTGAGAGGGGTCGTTAGAACGTCCCTAAACCTTGATTTTTTTGTAGTGTGGATGCATCATGCATGCTTTCTATATTCTAGCTTCTTGGGGCATAATCGAAAGTGGTTTTCATATAATTAGTTGTTTCTATTACTTATTTTAGACTCAAAAAATAGGTAGCCCATGATTCCCTAGCATAATCCAAAAACAAGTTTTGATATGCACGTTTAAGAATATTGCAAGCCTGGGTATTAATTACTAAATGGTAGCATGTGAACAAACTAGTTTAGGATTTTCTACTTTACTACTGACCACCTCCCCAGAAGGTTGATAGGAATAAGTAAATTTAATCATTTAATCAATACTTTAACACTCTCACGTGTGGGCTGAAAAACTATTTTAATTAATAAGACCCAATACGTGAAATATTTAATTAAAATTTATGGTAAATTGACAGAATCATGGTTGGAAACCAAGACCTCTAGCTCTAATATCATGTTAAAATATCACTTATTCTAAAAACTTAAACTAATAAAAATAAGTAAATTTAATCATTTAATCAATACTTTAACAAATAATACAACACACTGAAGATAATCAGAATAGTCACCTATACTACAATCTCAATCATATGATAAGCCATACAACAACCAACGACTGAGAAGTGAGAACGGTGATAACACACCAACTATTTTTAGTTGGTATATATATATATATATAGCCTGCTCTTGTTCTAAACTCGGCCTACACGACCTGGTATTTACAGGATAAAATTATCCTCTAGCGACATGCTCTACACCTTATCAAACAAAATCTTATCGCACATGTGGTCGATCTCCCAACCTCCCATGCATGCAGTCTGGACGACCTTGGAGAAAATGTTCTACGCTCAATCTGCTTCATGTACCTCGTATTCAAACAAAATCTTATCTCAGTGAATCAGTTCACACATGATAATCAAGTTTTGCTATGCCAAGGATCTACCGTAGCTAGATCCGGATATAGTAAGGCCCACGCGGGGCTTAATTTTTTTTAAAAAAAAAATTCATATTTTTTTATTTCTAAATATAGCCTAGCCCATAGCCCAGCCAGTCCATTCTCCAAAACCTTGTCCAACCCACAGCCCAGCCCCTCCATTTATTTTTTTTTTCAAAAAAAAAAAAAATCTCTACTATTGTCTCCAAATTTCGCCACTGCTGCCTGCCCCAATGCCCCCAGCCCCCTACTCCTAATCTCCTATTGTTTGATTTGTTTCAATTTGTTTGGGTTTTCTCATGATCCCATCAACAGATTAACAAGAACTCAAGAAGGAAACTGTAAGTCATTTAAATTTAGGGTTTTACATACATCTCATTCTTAATTATTTGTTCATTTTTTGCCCTCTACATGTATGGTATTGATTTCATTTGGGTATTAAAGAATTTATCTTGTATGTTCATTAGGTTATGATTTAAATTCGTTTATTTTTTGTGAAAGAAATTTGATGGGGTTGTCACGGACTCACGGTTGTTGCCCATTTTGTAATATCGAGTATTTGGTGTTTTGCTTGGGTTTTCTTAACATTTGTTGTTTTGTTAGATTAATAACTATTGGAACGTGCTAATAATTTTATTAGAGTGATAAGTATTAAAACTGATATAGATAAATAAATTTTTCAGGTTTTCGAAAAATTTTAGATTGCATCATGGGTAAGTAAAAAGAAATTGATGCATTTTTTAAGAAAAAAGATTTTGATTCAAATTCTAAAATGTCTTCCTCGACATCTAATCCCCAAACTTTAGCTCTTAAGCAAGAGCAACGCCCTTCTAAGATGCCAATAATTGAATCAGTTGACATTTCTACTTTACAACATAATCCAGGGTTACGTCCTCAAATATGAGAATATCATGTTATCAACATGATGAAATTAGACGTGCTTATCTTAAAGTTGATCCATTTAGATTCATTCATTCTAATAGTTCTGAATATCTGTTTTCGGGTAATGAAAAAAATCGCCGAAGATTTCAATCATCTTGGTATATGATGTTTGATTGGTTAGAATATTCTTCTGAAAAAGATGATGCATATTGTTTACTCTGCTATATTTTCTCTAAAAAGTCAACGAGATGATTTGAAGCTCATGCATTTACTATTGAAAGATTTCGTAATTGGAAGAAAGTTAATGATGCTATTCATTGTGCATTTTTTGGCCATATGAGAAATGGGTCACGTTCACCTCATAATAATGTTGTCAAGTATTGTGACAGTTTGATAAACCAATCTCAACATATTGATAAGAAGATAGATAAGCAAATTTCAGAAGAAAAATTGAAGAATCGATTGCGATTGAAGACCTCAATCGATTGTGTTCGGTATTTAACATCTCAAGGATGTGCTTTTAGAAGTTATGATGAAGGTCCTGATTTAAAAAATCGTGGCAATTTTCTTGAGTTGATAAAACTTATGTCCGTTTACAACAAGGATGTTGCTAAGGTTGTTTTAGAAATTGCTACACAAAATGCAAAAATACTTCACATCATGTCCAAAAAGATACTTTACATGTCTTGGCAAAAAGGGTACGAGATGCAATTCATGAAGAAATTGGCAATTCAAAATTTTACATTATTGTTAATGAAGCACGAGATGAGACTAAGAAAGAACAAATGGCTATTATTTTGAGATTTGTTACCAAAGATGGTTTCAAATGAGAACGCTTTTTTGATATTGTCCATGTTAAAGATGCATCGGCATCGACTTTAAAAGATAGCACATCTTATGTTCTTTTCCAAAATAATCTTGATATTCAAAATATTCGTGGACAAGGGTATGATGGTACCAGAAATATGTGTGGTAAATGGAAAGAATTGCAGGCATTATTTTTTAATGATTGTCCTTGTGCATACTATGTTCATTGTTTTACACATCGATTACAGTTAGTATTAGTTGCTGCATCTCGAGAGGTTGTTTCTGTTCATGAGTTCTTCTCAAATTTGAATTTCATTATCAATGTGGCTGGTGCTTCATGTAAACGTCATGATCAACTGCAAGATGCTCATGAAGTAGATATCGAACATTTGATAGCTATTGATGAACTTAAAACTGGAAAATGAGCTAACCAAATTGGCACTTTGAAACGAGCTGGTGATACTAGTTGGGGTTCTCATTTTCATTCTATGTGTAGTGTGTTAAGGATGTTTAATCCTACTTGTGTAGTGCTTGAAAATATTATAAAAGAAGGATCCACTTACTCTCAACGTGGGGATGCTATTGCTGCTTATACAATGATTACATCATTCAAGTTCATATTCATTCTACATTTGATGAGGGAAATCATGGGTACTACCGATTGTCTTTGTCAACATTTGCAACAAAAATCTCAAGACATCTTGAATGCTATGCAGTTAGTTTCTAATACAAAAGCACCCCTCCAAAAATTGAGAAATGAAGATTGGGATAATTTGCTTGAGGAGGTAGTCTCTTTCTCCAATAAATTTCAAATTGACATTCCAGATTCGGGTGCTCGTTATGTTCAAGGCCGAGGTCGTTGTCAACGGGATCACATTACAGTTGAGCATCATTATTATTTTGACATATTCAATGTTACTATAAATTTCAATTGTAAGAGCTCGATAGTAGATTTGGTGAAAGGACAATGGAACTCTTGACTCTTAGTTCAGCTTTGGATCAAGATAATGCTTATAAATCATTTAATATTAATGATATATGTACTCTTGCGGATAAGTACTATTCTTTTGATTTTTCTGACCAAGAGAAAATTAGTTTGAGATTTCAATTGAAGCATTTTGAAGTTGATATGCTTAATCATCCGAAATTACAAAGATTGTCTTCCATTTCGGAATTATGTTGAGGATTGACAGAGACAGGAAAATCTGATACGTACTATCTTATTGATAAATTGATTCATCTTGTTTTACTATTCCAGTGTCTACAACAACTACTGAACGAGCATTCTCATCTATGGAGATTGTTAAAACAAAACTTCGTTACAAAATGGAGGATGAGTTTCTTGCGGATAATTTACTTGGCTACATTGAAAGGGAAATTTCCGAAAGCTTTAATTCAGATTTGATATTTGATGATTTTGTTTCTCTAATTAAGATCACGTCGAATGCAATTTTAGACACTTTGTATTTTGTATTTTTCTTTATTTTTGTACTAGTGCCTACATATTAACTGATATATCAATTTGACATATATTTATGAAGTCTCATAGATATGTTTTTTGTGATACACATATTGTGTTATGATTTATATTTTTAATTGTATTTACCATATTATAATAAAAATATAATATATAAAGAGAACAAAAAAAAATTATTTTATCATTATATTTTATTATTTTATTTACGCCCTTGCGAGAATGAATTCCTGGATCCGTCACTGGATCTACGCATGAGGAAATTTCTCCTAAACGAGCCAAGTAAGGGAGGTATTTATCCTTGGTCCTCGTCATCCTCCTCTCATGGTTCTCGTACGGCTTTTGCCTCGGTGAACAAATGTGCGGCGACGTGACTATTTTTTTAAAAGAAATACATAATTTGAATGAAGTGGACCGTTGCAGTGGCATGACAGTACCATAATACGCTAAGAATCCGTGCATTAACCTGATAGACGATATATCAATGTTTCACAGTATAACATGCATGGTAATTAAACTGGATATATATATATATATAAGTTTCATAACATCACAGCGGAAATCATACTAACATGAGAGTATAATTAAATCACATAGAGCTGACATAAACATCTAAGCTTATACTGTGTATCAAATTACATACCAATAGAATGACGATACAAAAGTGTCACATACAACATGAAGCTATATACAAAATTTACAAAGTCTAGACATACACAAGGGAGTACTTGTAATGCCTTCAAAATTGGCATTAACCATTTTTGTAGGGTTACTAGCAATTCCTCCAATTGAGTTAACTACTACCTAACTCTAACATACTCAGAGTAAATATAGCGGAAGGTGAAAATGATAAATTTGAAATATCTAATCATCATCAAGTATGCAAGTATTATCATCGATTATGTACTTGAAGCTACTAATTAGTACAATCTTTCTAATCAAACGTGGCATATGCAATTCAGACTCCAAGCTCTCTCCTTTAAAAGTCATCTTAACAGATAACCTGGCAAGCTGCAAATACTGCGACAGTCTAAGACTTAGTAAGTAAATCTCACAGTTGAGTATGAAATGAACTCTTATTTATATGAAGAAGTAAACATGTATTTTTGGTAAGAAAATGAGGTATTGCCTCTCTTATTACACCATAAAAGTATAATTTTGGGTTTATGAAATGTGTAGATGTAATCTCAGCGATAATCGCCTATAGATTTTAATGTAAAAAACTAACGCTTTAATAAGTCATAACTATCATACATGGTCTACCCGAAATATTATCCCTTCTCAGTAGGGTTAACACTGTCTCGAGAGGCCTATAATACAATACCGGTGCCCCAGCTATTATACGCTACTGTCCATAATACTAGCTGCCCGACAAGATTTGGCTGCCCTAAAGTTTTTTTACTTTTGATTCGTTCAAGAGTTTTTCCACTTCATAACCATATTCTTGTGTTATGGTTGTGATGATTTATTTTTTGTTGTGCAAATTTTAATTTTTATTGTTATATTGCTTGTATTTGTTATATTTGCGGGTAAAACACGATCCTCGTATATTTACAATGTCAAAAATTGTCGGCTCTAGTTGAGATTAGTTGATCCTGTTTTAGGTGGTTTGTTTTATCTGATTAAGCTCGACAGTCAACAGATGTATAGTACTCACGATTATGTATGTAGTAGTTGCCCATCATACTATAAAATAAGAGCAACTTGCTGATTAGTATTCTATTATTGTGTAATGATGGATTATTTGATGCTTTTCTTTTCTGAGGATTTTAGGCCGATTCCATTTTGTATCTGCAAACCAATATGACAACTAATAGCATTCACATTGGTTTATGTATATTTTTATACAAAATGGCTAATCAAAACCAATTTTATCTAATTTAGCTAATGAGTTTTAAAAGGCACCCTATATCCGATTATCTATTTTTTTATCTATATCATTTAAATATTTTTTATATTTTTTATGGGAGCAAACCATAGATCGATGACGGAGGAGTTATTAGGCATAAAGAAGAATTGTCACTATAGTAGAGGTAGCGAAGGGCATTTTGCCCAATTTGATTGCTATATTAATGAAAAGATAATTCTTTCAAAATAATAATAATATCCATTAAACAAAAAATAAAATAAAATCTAGTTCCCAATTAATATAACATTAGAAGTTGTTTCTGTTAGAATATATTGTGTGAGATTTGATATTATAGGAATATATTTAGCACATAATGGTCTATTAGCATTGATGGTAATTGATAAAATCAAATCAAATATATTCAATTCTGGTTTGATTTTATTAACCATACGAATATACGATTTTGTATTCTCTTAATCTCCCTATAAATAGGGTTAGGACTTTATCTGTGAACGTAAGTCATATACCGAATCACGTAAAAATCGTTTGTGCCTTATTTTATTATCCTGCTATTTTCTTTATTTTCCTATTTCATTATTAATTTCTTTCAGTTTCTACAATACATACACAAACTGTCTATCTCATTTACATTGCATAATGTCAAGTCTAAGATATGAAATTGCAAATTGCTTTTGCTTTCATGAAAACACAACCTTCAGTGCCTATGAATGGTTCTTCTTGTTGCCCAAAATTTCTAAGTGAAATATATCTTTACTCTGCCTCCTGAGTTTCTCCTCTTGCGCATTTGTGTCAAGAAATCTGTCTCCTATTTACCTTTTTATTTGATCCAGTGACATGGTTTGGAGTCCATCACAATTGGGCACGTTCAATCAACCAACTAGATCCAAGCTCACCAATTAATGGCCAAAGACTAGAGCGAAAATTAAGATCCAAATAAACTGGAAAATATCTAATTAGTTATATTGAACGGATATTTTTGTGTAATCAAAAAGTGTAAAGACAAAAATACTCTTCAAATATAATTAACTAAATACTCTCTAGTTCATTTAAACCGAAGAGAATCCAATTCCCTAAAGCGGAGGGTCACAGGAGTTAGGATAAACATCTTTAATAGCTTTTAAATATTATATTATCATAATTCCTGGACTCATTAAAATTTAATTTTCATGCTTTTAAAATGTCCAAAATTCATCGTTTGAATTCCTCTTACTCTTATTAGCCCATGGTCAAAAAGATCCATAGAAGCGTTGATTTGGCATAATGGGCCATAAATCATTCTATATATATATATATATATATATATATCTTCCGAAATTGGTAGTTGAGACTCTACATAAAACTTCTCTCTACCCTCTCTATGTATTTCCTCATTTGAACTAGTTGACCTAGTAGTGTTTAAATCTTAATATTTTTTTTGGGGCTCTGCAAACATTGTTAAGTTTTGATCCGTTATCTTTATAATTAAAAGTTGAAATTTAACAAACAAAATCGCTAGCGAGCTCAAGCTCTATAAATGAACAGTATCACTCATGAACAAGCTTGAGTTAGGCTCATATTTTGAAATCAATTCATTTATTAAATGAACAGAGTTGGAACAAAAAAATATTGGCTCATTTATTATCTAATTACTCAAAAAATAAGTTTTATTAATAACTAAATAATTGATAATTAATATAGATATACAGGAAAAAATAAATAAATAAACAATCACTTTATATATGATATAAATAACTTAGTTGAGTAATTCATAAACAAGCATGAATTCATTTGAAAATTTTAATGAATTGAGCTTGAACAAATTATCTACCTTAGTTAATAAGCTCAAGCTCAGCTCGTGTTGAAAAAAAAAAAAAAAAAGCCATGAAAAAAAAATAAATGAACCAAACTTGTACATTCAATACTTAGTCAACTCGGCTCAATTACAACCTGATTATAGTGCTAGGTAGGGATGAGAGGTTAGGATTTTTATCTAAAAGGTCAAATATATCATTAAAACGAAAACTAAAAGAAAAAAGAAAAAAAAAAATGGCATAGTATCCACGAATAAAAATAAAGTGAAAAGAGGATAATAGGTGAGATAAGAGATTTTTTTCAGAAGAAGAAAAGCAGAATACACTTGGCAAGGATGGGCAAAGTACGGTCTCAAACTATTTTATAGAGTCGTTGTGTTTAAACTTATATAACGAGTTTAACAAGATATTAGAAATTGTAGTTGTAGTTGAAATTGTAGTTGGCTTCTCAACAAGTGCAACAACCACATAGATAAATAACCACAAAGTTAAAGATCAAGTATTAAGAAACGGAAGATTAAGAAGATATTATGTATCAAATCAGCAATCCTCAGCCATATGAAGTAATGCTTCTTGAAATTATGCAAGTCCTTAAACAATTCTAATTGAATACAATGAAATCCTGTCAATGCATAACATTGCCAATGAAGAATCAATCATAAACAATGCCAAGCAACACCAAACAAAAGGGACAAGTATGACTCAACCCCCTAGCAAAAATAATATCAATAATAATCCCTGAGGCTGCTTTCTGCAATTGGTGCTGCTGAGTCTATAGGCCAAAACTAATGCTTAATTGTTGCTCGGCTGGGACACCATTCACCAATTTCTTTGTATGGTCTCGTTCTCACATGAACTACATCAGGATAATTCATATGATTTCATGTCCACTTTTAAAGCCCTCTAAAAACCCTCTTCCCAACAAGAGAATGCATCAATTTTCAATTATCCGTAACCCCAGTCCATAAAACTAAGTTCCATTCCTCTTAATACCATAAACATATGCAAAATTGTAAAAAGCTTCTTTACAAATATGATTGACATGCATAAATTAATGCCTTCAAGAAATTTCTATGATCCCTTTTGAGGTCTCAAAAGCATGGCGACCCAATTATGGAATACATACATGGGTAATCCCAACAGGTAACAATCTATGTAAAGAAGACTATCAATTGCTGTTTGTGCTATCAATTTAAATGCAAATTCTGCAAAAGGATAATTTTTTTTTTTTTTTTCCTTTTGATAGGCAATCGAAATAACATTAAAAGTGTAAGATGCCTCAAGATACACAGAAAGTATACAAGAGAAAACACCTAGCTAGCTAGAAAAAGAACATAAACATAAGAAAATCATGAATTCTGAAAAAGGATAAAATAAATATCTTATCATATGAACGCAGCTGAATTTTCAATGCCAGAACTAGAAATTAAATGAAGAGCATCCAACTAGAAAGAAGAGAAAGGCCAAGTCAAAACGACTGAAGATTGAGGCCAATGATGACCTTCTCAATACATCAATGTCTGACTTCCGAATACCATAACTATGTTGCATTTCAATGTAAAACAGAGTCAGATATGCATTGCCAACTATGCAAATCCGTATCCAACAAAACTAGATTACCAACTCTTTTTTTTTGATAAGTAAAACTTTCATAGAAAACATAAAAGACCAAAAACGTCTCCACAAGACATCAAACAACATCCAAATTCAAGGAAAAAGTCAGCAACAAAAACATATCAAAATTCTTTAACATAAGAATCTAATCGAACACATACCACAAGCTAAAATAGCACGCAATAGCAAAAGATAACAAGACCAACCATCTTCCCTCCAAAGCTGTTCATATTCCAAGCTGAACTACCTCACAGTGACAATGTCATCGATCTTCAAGATCATCCTCACGCACTCCGTCGCCAGGGTGATCGCACTCGTGCTCACAAGCAGCGGCTGCACCACATTCTCCTCCAAGATATTAGTAATCTGCCCCTTCCTCACATTAATCCCAGCATTGATCTCCCCCTGCGCATGCCGGTTCCTCAGCTCCGTCACAATGGCAATCGGATTCAACCCGGCATTCTCAGCCAATGTATAGGGAATCACTTCAAGCGCCTCGGCAAACGACCGAACACAATAACCCTCCATCCCGTGCAGCACCTTTGCCCAAGCACCCAACTGCCTCGACAGCTCAATCTCTGGAGCCCCGCCACCTGCAATCAAAAACCGCTTATTCACCAAGCACCTAACCACACACAGAGCGTCGTGCAAGCTCCTCTCCGCCTCATCAAGCACCAGCTGGTTCGACCCACGAACCAGCACCGTGGTGGTCCGACCCATGTCCTTAATCCCCGTAATCTTCACAATCTTCCCATCCCCAACAGTAGTCTCCTCAACAAGATCCGCATACCCCAATTTCTCGACCCGGAAATGCTCAATGTTTGCAATGGGCAAACAATTCAAAGTCTTGGTGATAAACTCAATCTCGTCACGCTCCACATCCTTGACCACCAAAATCTTCGCCTTGGCGAGATAATGCAGCGACAAATCGGTCACGGCGTCGCGCAAAATGCTTTTCTGGATCAACAAGACATTGCACCCAGTCGCCTTGATCTTCTTAATCATTCCCAGAATGTACTGCCTCTCCTCCTTAAGTATCCGATCCATCTGGGCATAATCCGAAACGACGATACTCTGCTCGATATCAGTTTTCGGCGGTGAAATCTGGAACTGGATGACCGCAATCTTGGCGTTCTCCACCCGGGTGAGCCCTCCGGAAGCGTGGCTCACTTTTTTGTCGAAGACGAGGCCTTTGACGAGCTCGGTATCGTCAACGGTGCCGCCGAGCTTCTTGACGATCTTGACGTCCCGGAGGTCCACGATATCGGGCTTGGCCGGGTCGACGACGGAGAGGACAGCGTCGACAGCGAGCGGAGCGAGAAGAGTGGAGTATTGGCTGACAACCTTGCTGTTGAGGGAGGTGCTGGCAGACTTGACGAGAGAGTCGCGGTCGGAGAGCTCGACGGGGACAGCCATCGCCGAGAGAACCTCGACGGCCTTGGTGGCTGCCTTGTGGAGGGAGTCAGAGATGACAGTCGGGTGGATGCCGTGGGACAACAGGGAGAGGCAGTGACGGAGGAGTGCGCCCGCGATAACAACAACAGTGGTGGTGCCGTCACCAGCGGCGGAGTCCTGGGACTTGGAGAGCTCGACGAGCATCTTGGCGGCGGGCTGGAGGACCTCCATCTTGTTGAGGATGGTGGCGCCGTCGTTGGTGATGATGACCTCGCCAGAGGCCGTGGAGATCATCTTGTCCATGCCCCGGGGACCCAGGCTGGTGCGGACGGCCTCGGCGACGGCGCGTGCCGCCACAATGTTAGCTTGCCGGATGTCCTCCTTGCGCTTGTTGTCCACATACGACTCCGTCTTGGAGGATACCCTGGGGAGAGAAACGGAAGGGGACGCCATTGTATATGGCGACGATCGGGGGCTGAGGCTTCGAAAACCCTAACCCTAACCTTAAAGAGAGAAAGAGACAGAGAGATTGTAAATATGAGGGAGAGTTTCGATGAAAGTGAAAATGGAAATGGGGGTTTGATAGTGGTGTGCGTGTGTGGGAGGAAGAGAGTCAGTGAAAACCCTAGAGACTGAGGAAGCGGGAGAGGGTTCTGGAAGAGAAGGGGTTCGAGTTCGAGACAGATCAGAGGGAAACTTAAAACAGTAGTGCTATTTAGAAAATGAGCCCAAACGACATCGCTTCGAGATCTTCTCCTTTGTTTTTCTTCTTTCTTTTTCTTTTTTTTTTTTTTTTTTTTAAAGGTATCAGTTTTTATAAAAATTCCTTATACCGATTAAATTTTATGAATTTATTTTCTAACCGTTATCAAATGGATTTTAAATAAGTAATATAAATATAAATATAAAAAAATTCTGCTAGAGAGAGTCCGAACCACCTAAAACTTTTTATTAAATGGGACATGTGTCATTTTTTGATTAGTTGTAACATGAGAAGAGAATTATCAATGAACTGAATAATATCTAAATAATTATATTAAAAGAGTATTTTTATCTTTTTTCACTTTTTTGAGATGAGAAATGAACTGGATCCCAATTCTGTAACATGGTAGTCCTCTTTAATAAAAAAATTATTAATATAAATGGAGGGTGATTACCCATCCATCCCATCCCTCTGCATTGACACTGAAATATGTTCCAAACTCAACAAATACACAAAAATAGGAAATAAGTAGCGGAAGATTTGGAGAAAGATTGACGTGTGTTTCAACACATCTTTCATAAATAACATTGGGCTACAAATGAATGTGGTGTACATCAAATACTTGGTCCTGAGTCCTGACTAGTGAAAGTTGTGTCACACTTTCCAGTTCAAGGAGGCAAAGGCTTTCTTCCACCATGCTTTCCTTTTTTACATGAGCAATTTCCCAAAACTGAGTAGCATAAATCGATCTAATTCTTTCTTGCGAGCAAGAATTTTCTATTCTAAGGTATACCTTATACAGCAGTAACTTATCTTCGATCTGAGACTGGCAGCATCTTCGTGTAAAAGTACAAGCCATATTTGCGTCTTCAGTGAATCTCTCTCCTTTAGCCTCCAAAGAATGTTTACCCTTCTAGATTAAGGATTCAATAAGGTCAGCATCAGCCATGGATTTTATGAACTCCAGCTTCCCTTCTAGTTGAAACTCCATGTCAAGAAATATATATATTGAGGGTTCACTAAGGTCAGCACCTGCTATAGATGTTATGAAAATCCAGTTCCCTTCTCTGGTTGCAACTCCATGTCCAGAAAGATTCGAACTCGATTCCGTTCCACCAAACCTTTCACTAGGGACTAGGGAGTTCTTTTGTTGGTGGGAAATAACAATAATTAGTTCTTGTAGTCAGTTTAACCCCACTTAGCACTGCGGGTTGAGGATCTTTTCCGATCTTTCTTTTTGCTCTTCTTTAGAAGCATAGACATATGGTCAATATCTGCGGGAGTTGATTGGCTCTCACCCTTCAACCACAGCAGAGCCTCAGCAGCGGCATCCTTTTCTGCGAGTTTCTTATTGCTGCAAGGTTGCCCGTCAAAATTCAACCCATTAAACATCACAGTGGAACGGAACTGGTTGTTTCTCAGCTGCCTTGTCTTGTAGGTGGGTGCTTCATGTCCTGCCCTGGCAAGCAGTGCCTGTAGCTGATTCTTTGAATTATCACCACCTCCACCACTCAAGAGGTTGCCTGGTAGTGGCTCTTTTGTAGTCTTCTTTGAGGGTGCTGCTACTTGGCGATTGAAGACAAATCTACCATTACACTGGTCCTCCGATACCAGCAATCTTACAGCCGACAGGAGCTCATTCTCTGATTGTACATCCAACTTAGGATCCAAAATCTGCCCACAAATATCAAATCAATGTACACATCAACATTGGTGTATATATATATATATATATACACACGCATACTAACAACCATGTGTGCTTTTGCATGTCAAGCATTTTCATAATAATATATAATTTATTATAATGTTCTTATAAATAAAGTAGTATCTAATAAACGTTTTGATAAAACTACTAACATTCTGTTTTATGATGCATATAAAAAATAAAAAATTATCTTTTTTGTCATAATATTTTAACAAAAGATGATCTACACCATTGACAGCATTCTTTTTTGGGTAAACAAAAACACTAGTTGCAATTATTAATATATGGTAGTGAATCATATTTAAGTGGGCTCAATTCTAAAGGGTCCATTCTAGAATGGCTAATTTAGCTTGATAAACAAATTATATATATTAATAGATATTTTGCAGATTTTTTTCTTCTGTTTAGATGAATTACTAAGTAAGGTGATAGAGTGGACCAAGTTAGCTTGATGTTGTGGCTCTGTGATAAGCATTCATAATTTTTCCTTTTTGGATTTAACAATAATGTCCTTATCTAAAAGCTCCACATCTTTAAAACTATCGAGGGTTTTTTGGTCAATCAAATTTTGCCTCAAGGAATTGTTTAGAGAGAGAGAGAGAGATCCGGATCAAGAAATAAGGGTGCAACACGACTAAAAAACAAACAGAAATAGATCATCTCTGGAAATTCAAATGCATTTGACTTGTGATCTGTGAAAAATGGTAAATTCTTACTTTCCTCTGCATCAGATCCTCAAGTCCTCTCTTTAAGCTTAAATACATCTCTGCTAAAGCAGGTTTCATGAAAAATTCCAAGTATCCTCCCAGCATTTTCAGGTGTCCATCCTATCAAAAGCCATTTATAGCATCAGTACCTTCCATCAATAATGTATATCCTGGAAGCAATAAGCATAACTGAAGTGAAAGAACTCACTAGACCACCCCTTGAAATGTTCCCACCAAATAAGAGCAGCACGGAATCAGAGACACCAGTTGAATCCCGAAGAAATACTGAATTAACTTTCACCTTTTCATTGAAAACTAGCCATGGATATGGAATTTTGGGTATTCCAGCATTCACAGAATTCTATTTGATACGGTTCAGAATTAATAACCATCAGTGCAATCAGAATTTTGATGAATCAGCATTCCCATTCAAAAGCACAATTGCATGTAAGAATGAAATAAGTAGCCAAAAGAGGAGAAGAAACTCACCGAGTACAAAAGTACTTGCCCATCCTCCATTGTTTTTAATGCTATTGACTTCTCTTTATTCTGTAGAAACAAAATTGTATCGACAAAAATGTCATCAGCAAGCTTAAAAGATAAATAAAATGGTAAGTTTGGTACACGGGAATGATGACTACTTAAGAATAGGAATCAATATTACTAGGAATACAAGAAGCTGAAATAAAATGACCATCCATGTTCATTCGTTTGGTGACAAAACAGAAATGACCAAACATCCACATTGAAATTGAATCAAATTACCTAAAATACCCTAGCTCTACAAATGATTAACCCAATTTTTTTTTTTTTTTTTTTTCTTTCATGGGAACCCAAAAATTAAAAAAAAAAATAGAAAACAATTCATTCCCCATGGGTGGCCGACCACCCCCAAGCACCCCAAGGGGCTCCCGGGTTGGTCCAACCAGCCCCAGTGCAAATGTTATGGCGGCCGACTATCCCCAACAATCGGAATGATTTTTCTTTTAATTTTTGGGTTCCAAACAAAAAAAAAAAAGTTGAGAAAAATGCTATTCCATTCCTAGGCAAATAGCTATTCCTCATTTTAGGGGATAGCTATTCCATGCGACTAATTATTCTAAATAAGAGAATGGCTATTCCATAGGAATAATCATTCCTTTCTTAGGTCCATCCTTGCGTACCAAATGTGACCTTAAGATAGCTGTTGGCCAGCCAGATTAATTCATTTAATTAGTAAAAAACTGGGTCGCTTATTCTATTTGCTCACTGAAACTTCATTTAACACGACAAAAAAAACCATACCGGAAGAAAAGTAAAGATAATGGAGGCAGCAAGAATAATGAGTCAGGAAAAAAAAGAGTTTTCTGTAAACCAAAAGAAGTAACACAGATGTATGTGTGTATGTGTGCATGTGTGTGTACCTGTGAAAGAGAGACACAGACAAGAGTCAAGAAAACAGGAAAAGGGAGGAGAGGGGGGGAGGACCGCAGAACTATGTTATGCCTTTAGGCCCCAAAAAAGTAAAAATTAGGTATTGACCTTTACAAAGGGTGGTAATTTTTTTTTGATTCTTTTGCCCCACACCCATAACCCACTTACCGACCCCCACCTGTGCCCCTCCCCAAAGAAAAAATAAAAGCCTCTAAATTTATATTCATTTATACCCTTTCACACTTTCTGATAGAGTACTTCGATCTCCAACTCATATGGTGGGGGGAGAACATGACTTACCACAACAGAACATATTCCAGGGTACAAGCCTGCACAGATGACTGCTCGGACAAGATGCTCATCATGGCTCCATCTATTGCAGTTTTCGGTGTTCTGATCAACTAGACCACTATCCTTAAGCAAACAAAAGAACTGCTTCCGAAGAGAGTCAATGGCTTTCAGAGTTTGAGCAGAAAGGAAATTTCTCCAACAATACTCGTAACCAGATTGATGTCTTTCAGCATCTTTCCAACCCTCATAAGCTCGGACAAGTGCAAGATGGTCACTGTAGTCACGGGCAGAGAATTGCGCTTTTGCTGACTCTGCAAGCTGCGAAAAAAGTGAAGAAAAAAAACAAAAGGTGATTCCTCACTCCATTGTAGTTGAGAACCCATACTTGATATTAATTATTAGTTAAGATTTTAATTCTGCCTCACCATCAACCAGCGAAAGAAACCCAAAATAATTTGAGACTGGAACTCTGGTACAAGTGGTAAAAGTCGTTCTTGGCATTTACATGTAGGAAAACAACATAACTAGTACAGTGGCTTGTCCAAGTTTAAATTCTTATGAGAAATGCTACACTTTTGGAAAGTATAGCATTTCTCAATTCTTACATATGCTTTTTCTAACTTCTCTAACAGTAGTCATAACAAATTTATAACCTCAACAATCTCTATTCCTACACTTATACTCCAAACTTAAATGACCTACGGTATGCTTATAACGTCATACTTTAGCTTATCCTGAATATTCAGATCCTAAATTATCTCACATTTCAATCAAAAGATGTGTATACAGAATGGAAGAAATACATCAATAAAAACATGCTGACATGCAGAGAAGGTAAACATAAAAACGAGAATACATACTAAATCATATAAAATCATCAAAACATAGCATTAAACATAGTATGAAACTTACATCCTTCTTGTCGAATGGCATCAGGAAGGGATCTCTGGCACTAAGGCCAGCAACAACGGTCATAATTGGATCTAGGCAGTTGAAAAGAGCCCCAAATATGAGCATTTTCCCAAGCTTTGGCTCAACTGGAAGCGTTGACAAGTTGCGTCCTGCAAAGCAACCAGTCATGGTTCTGTGGATGTTAACAAACAGCACTACCATGAAATAGCTTAGAAACAAAAATTTTGTGTGCGCATGCGCGCGCGCGAGCGTGTAAGTTCTATACCTAGCACAGTCAGATTTTCATTCTCGTCCAAAGCCCCAATGATGTTCAAGTATTCCACAGCATTTTGAACCTACAAAATAAGCATGATTCAAAGAACTAACATACAGAATCACATAAAATAACAATGACGATAGAAGCAGAAAAATACGGGCTCGTTATGAAAAGCATGTATTTTAATAGCATACAAAAAAGAAGTGAGAAAACTGGCAAAATACATTCCAGGACAGTAATGAATATGCAGAGACTGAGAAGGAAATTGAAATTGAAATTTACCGATAGAGGTTCCGGTGGCTGCAATGCCCTAGATAAGAATTGTGAAATACTTCCAAGTTGTAAACTTTTGATTTGTAAACATAACGACTGTAATGGTGTCCTTAGGAGTTCTGGCAATTGATAATCAGCAAAAGCATCGAATACACATCTGGGATAGAGATGGTAACACTCGCCAGGCTGAACTCGGCCAGCTCTTCCCCTCCTCTATAAAACAGAAGTGGAAAACTAATATCAGCAGTCCATTAAATGAATCAAATCTTGCAGTAAAAAGTAAACAGTGTCAAAGGAACTGTTAAACCTTACTTCAAAATTTTACTACTATATAACTAATACATTATACAATATTTATATTTGTGGCAGCAAGAATGTGGGTAATCCATACTTCAAAATCTACATTACGAGTTACAAGATTTGCGAATAAGTTTCAAGAACACCTTCATTTAGGTAAAGGGGATGACCTGATCCTAGGCTGACAATTACAGATCCAAATCCACTCACTTCCACTTGCTTGTTTGAAGCTAAATGAACTTCAGTGAAGTCTAAGGGGCTTTTAAAGCCCCTAGTTACTAGATACAACCACACCTGCCAACAAACAATGCAAGTAGAAGCTTTTCTAGAGGAAAAGGGACCGTATCTCCATTTTTCATTTTTGATTGTAAGCACATTTCATATGTCAGTCCAGCACAAATATATGTCCTTTAACTGAACCATGGTTTAAATTGCAGGTGTTATATAAATGTACAGGTCAAACTGAGCATGATAGGATCCGAACCAAACATTAAATAACTTCTTATTGAATAGGAAAAGAACACAAAATTTCTTATGCTGGATGACTTTTTGGGAGATTTGGGAAAGGAGAGATCAATATACATCAAAACAAGTATATCATGTAATTGCGGTAAACAAATGATTATAGGTTTATAAAACATGCTGCAAAGCAGGTCAGATCGTTCAAACATCCTATACAAACAAAGTTGACCCGCTAAAACCTATGAATTTTTTAGTTTTTTTTTTTTTTTTTGGAAAAGTCTACATTCCCACCAAACTACCACTCACTCTATTGGTGATTTCTCTCTCCCTACCCCTCCCCAAACTATCAATTGCGCCAATGCCCCTCCCATACTTCTAAACATTGTCAATATCCTCCCCTCAAGGACAGCAAAAAGACAAAAATAACCTTAAAAAAAAATTCATTAAGCAAAAGTACCCCTATAAATTCGGAAAAAAAGAAAAAAAAAAAAGGAAATGCTGGTGGCCAAATCTGCAAACCACTAAAACACTAGTGTTGCTGAAATCTCCTTCTATGATATCTTGCCTACTGAAACGCAACCTCACAAAGATTCAACAAAAGACTCCATTACAATCTGCAACTCAACAATCAAGACACAACACATGAAACCCAAAGTAATAGTTCCACAATTCAACAGAGTGCGCTACAGGTGTTTCCATGAAGAACTAGTCCACTGGCAGCACACAGAAATTGAATTACCGACACTTATATGAAGGAATTTGGCGAGCCTAGGCCTTGCGTGGTGGCGACTTACTGTCTCGGCAATGAGAGAGATAAGGTTCCAATGAGGATATCATCCTTTATCTTTTTTTCTTTTATTATGATTATTTTATGTTTATTAAGGGTATTATTGTCATTTGGGGGACACTGACAATTTTTGGTAGTTGAGAGAGCGGGGGAGTGGGGGGCTGTTAGACCTGGGAAAAAAGAAAAAGGAAAAAAAAAAAAAAAAAAAAAAAAAACCTACAAAGCATTTATCCTGCCTGGACCCTGTTGCCATCAACCAAATGCACCCACAAATAAGCATCCACAAGATTTGGCACGCCTATGGTTAGAGTTTTATTTTATTTTCCTATGCTCACCAATATGCATAGTAACTAATGCATTTTATACATGGAAAAGAAAAATTCACAACAAAATAAAAGATACTTTCATGTCAGATATAATCTTATACACCTTTTTCTTTTTCTTTTTTAATATAAGTATATAATCTCATAAACAAGATATGAAAATTGACTTGTTATTGGAATAATCTTACTTGTCGAGCAGCAGCCTTTGATATCCAGGATGGCAACAAACATGGAGTGTTATTTAGTGCATCATATGATGTCTCTTTTGCCTTTCCACAATCAACCACATAAACGACATCATTGATGGTAATACTAGTCTCAGCCATGTTTGTAGCTAGAACTATTTTCCTCACTCCATCTTGAGGCTTATCAAAAATTAACCTCTGTATGCAAAACAATATAAAAAAGGAATCAGGAAAGTCTGCAAGCATTAGATGAACGGTATCATTCATATCTGAACATGTGAATAAGATATGATGTAATACATGTAAGAGACAGGCTTTAGTCATCTTTCAGCACAAACTACCAAGAGTTGGTAGATACAAAATTCAAGGCAAAAATGAATACTTCAGAGATGGCAATTGGTAGGGTTACACTGTAAACTATACCTCAAAGCTTCAGGTTTCCAATTAAACCAATTGGGCTGAACCTGGGATTTTGAACCCAAATTGCGTTGGTAGGGTTTGGTTGTTATTGGGTTGAACTAACTTTGGATTAATTTATACAGAATTTTCATATACTAGTATTTCATTAACCAAAATGAAATCTGACAATTAATTAGGAGTTATACGTAAGTGCTGCTATAATTCGTTTTGGGATGCATGCCGCTAGTAATAATTAAACACAACTTGAATTTCTGGTCAGCTTCAAGTACACAACAAAAAATCCTAATTCTCTTTTGGTGGTCGGATTCAGCATATCTATTTAACTTGGGTTGTGCTTTGCAAATTAGATATTGAAAAAGCTTATGACCACATCAATTGAGATTTTCTGTTGTACATGCTGAGAAAGAGTGGTTTTGGGAAGAAATGGTGTAGTTGGATAGTTCACTATACTCGGATTCAGAAAATCACCATCGTCTTTTACGTTGTTTGTTCTTAAGTTTAAAGTTGTATCGGGTTTGAAGATTAATTTGACCAAGTCAAACTGGGTTCTTGTTGGTAATGTCAATAACATAGAAGGCTTAGTTAGGATTTAGGGATGCAGGGCCTCCTCCTTGCCTAAGGAGTACCTAGGTCTTCCTTTGGGTGCATTGTTTAAAGCTAAATCTATTTGGAATGGCATTATTGAGAAGATTGAACGATGATTGGCTGCTTGGAAGCAGTTGTACTTGTCTAAAGGGGATAGGATTACCTTGATCATGAGCACATTATCTAATTTGTCTACCTACTTTATGTCATTGTTCCCCCTCCTGACTAGCGTAGCCAACCAATTTGAGAAATTACAGTGGGATTTCCTGTGGGGAGGTATGGGCGAAGAGGTCAAATCTTACCTGGTAAGCTGGTCTAAGATGTGTTATCTCTGGCTTCCGAGGCGAGTTTGGGGGTCCAAAATTTGCTCATGTTCAACCAAGCTCTTTTACGGAAGTGGTTATAGTTTTATGCTTATGAGAGGAAGGCAATGTGGAAACTGGTAGTGAACCTTAAATATGGCAGCCAATGGGGCGAGTGGTGCTCTAATGGAGTCAATGGGCTGTATAGCATGGGGCTATGGAAATTTAGTAGGAAAGCTTGGGAGGAGTTTTGTAGTTTTACTAGATTTAAGGATGGGGATGGCTCCAAGGTTAGCTTTTTGCATAACGTATGGTGTGGCATGTTGCCCCTTAAGGGACTGCATCCAGAGTTGTTTAGCATTGCCTGCCTTAGGGATGCTTTTGCAACAGATCATCTTCAATTTTCTAATGGCTTTCCCCAATGGAACATTAATTTTGTTAGAACAACGCTAGGAGTTGGAATTCTTTACTTCGTCCTTCAATCAAATGTACTCCATCAGATTGAGAAATTATGGTGTAGACAAGCTTTACTGGATTCCCCTCCAAGAGGGCAGTTTGAGGTTAGCTCGTGGTAAAATGTCCTAACCCCCAATGATAGCACCTCTTTCCCTTAGAGGTGTATTTGGCACCATAAGGCCTCTGTGAGAGTGGCTTTCTTTGTTTGGTTGTCTGCTCTAGATAAGATACTCACTTTTGATAACTTAAAGAAGCGGCATATCATTCTGATTAATTGGTATTGTTTGTGTAAGAAAAGTGGAGAAACAGTTGACCATCTTTCACTTCATTGTGAGGTAGCTAGTGCATTATGGAACTCTACCTTCAGCTTGTTCTTCTTAGCATTGCTCATGCCTCATCAAATGAAAGATCTCTTCGCTTGTTGGAGAGGAAAGCTTGGTAGCCCTCAAAGTAAAGCCATTTAGAAAATGATTTTGCTATGCTTTATGTGATATATTAGGAGAGAGAAATTACTAAAGCTTTAAAGACAGAGAGAATAGTGGCGGAGTTAAAAGCCTTCTTCTTTAACTCCCTTTTCCATTGGATAGCTGCCTATGATTGTTTCCATATTTTTAATTTCCATGACTATTTTGATCTTTTATCTTTGCTGGTTAGGTGTTTCTCTTGTATACGTCCTGTATACTTGAGTGCACCCTTTGGTTTTAATGAAATTCGATTAATTATCAAATAAAAAAACTTGGGTTGTCTTGGCACAAGCCCAACAATAATGCACGATTTGTTACATTAAATAAGAAACTAAAAGAATGATTTAATATGAAAGAGTAATAGTGTAGTAAGAAGTCCTCACATTCAAATCTATGATCTGTACAGTTAGGACACAAGTCAAGGCTTAGGGCCAGAGCTTTAATCATGGAGCACAGGCAATTTAAGGCTCTCAAGGTGTTGACTTAGAGCCCTTGCCTCATTAACCCCAAATGCTCCTCAAATCCACAATTAGCATATTGATTCAAATGAGAGTAATTATCAACATACTTTAGAATAAAATGATTCCATTTATTGGAAAATTTTGCCATTTTCCAATAGCTTTCAAAGACAAGATGACAGTAATAAATATGCTTAGAGAAGACAACAAAGGATAAATAATTCAATAACCTGCTCAGAGCTGGCCATGGAACCATGGCATGCAAGCAGCAACACCCTGCTCGGATCACCCAAGAGAGGATGAGTTTGGAGCTGGTCCTTCAACGAATTTATGTCATCCCAACCAGTCATAAAAACCAATACAGCACCAGGCCTTTCTTTCTTGACTATGTGGCAGAGCACATGCTCAATGAGGTTAAAACCAATTGAGTCAGGATTCCAACAGGATAAAGAGTCCTGAGTCCGTAAGCTATACTCCTTAAAGTCAGCATCTTCAAGTGCATCCTGTTCACAAGGATAGAAACATATCACCATTGAACCAAGAGCGGACAACAAAAACTGGATGAGCACAAAAAAATTTGTATACCTCAACAGAAGAAGCAATCTGGCTCTTCCTCTTCCTTAAAGCTTGAGCTTGTTTCTGCATTTTCCACCCCTTTTCTTGACCATAATCATCAATTTGATTATATGTAGTCAACCGATATCCTGTCATTTCAATAATATTCTCCAGAAAATGTGCACGTACTGGATATGTAAAACCCTGGAATAAACAAAAAGAAAAACACCACACCCCAAGGTAAATGGTTAGTCCAGCATTCTTTACATTAGGATCATGTCATATTCTCTCTTTTCCTGATAGATGTAAAAGTCCAAGGCAGCGGGGGCACTCTCTAAGTATACACAAAATACAGAAGAGAAATGAAACAAACAGATGAAAAGGAATCAGCATTAAGTAAATTTATCACCCAAAAAAAAAAAAAAGAACACGAACAAACAAGAGAAGATCCATCTAGTAAGAGCCAACGAATCAAAGATCAGCTAATAGCATTTTGAGAATAATTATTCTAATCATAAACTGTTATGATATATAAAAAATAAAAAATAAAAAATAAAAATAAAAATAAAAATTGTTTAGAGACATTACTTATCAAAAAAATAAAAATAAAAATTGTTTAGAGAGATCTAAGTACTTCAAACTCAATTCAACTCAACTAAGCCATAATTCAAACTAAACTAGGGTCGGCACAATGGATCCTTCCTCAACTAATTGGGACCGGCTACATGTATCTCCTGTTGTCATACTATTCAAGCTAAGGTCATGCTCTCCATCACCTCCTACTGACCAATATCCTCCTTCACTGAGTAACTACTACACACTCAATAATCAAAATCTCCAAGACATGTATACCTTGATAAATAGTTCACCTTATAAAGCTTTAACTATCCTCCTTCATAGAGTGGTGTATTACGTCGGTAAGATTTTCCATTCTTGTGAATGGTTCTCCGGAAGGCTTCTTTAATAGCTCGAGGGGAATTCGGCAAGGGAACCCGCTTTCTCCGTTACTTTTTGTGCTTGTTATGGAGGCATTGAGTAAGATGGTGAATGCGACGATTGACTTAGGCTTTTTGAATGGCTTCTCGGTGGGAAATAGGGTATTATCGGAGTTGGTGGTCTCTCACTCTTTATTTGCTGATGACACCTTGATTTTTTGTGAAGCTTCGATCGAGCAAATCCGGTATGTGCGGCTCATTCTTTTATGTTTTGAAGCTGTTTCGGGTTTGAGAGTGAATCTTGAAAAGTCTAAAATTGTGGCTATTGGGGAGGTGAAAAACATTGAGGGTTTAGCTGATATCCTTGGGTGTAGTGTTGCCGATTTGCCTATGAAGTATTTGGGTCTCCCTCTTGGGGCGGCACATAAGGATACAGCTATTTGGAATGATGTGATCGAAAAGATGGAGCGTCAGATGGCAGGTTGGAAGAGAATGTATCTCTCTAAAGGAGGTCGTTTAACTCTCATTAAGAGTATGCTCTCTAATCTACCAACTTTTTTTGTCTCTGTTTCCGATCCCTATGAGGGTAGCTAAAAGACTTGAGAAAGTTCAAAGAGATTTCTTATGGGGAGGGGTGCGAGACGAGCCTAAGATGCATCTTGTAAATTGGAATCAAGTCTGTCGTCCCTTTCGGTACGGCGGGCTTGGCATTCGAAAGTTGCATCAGTTTAATCAAGCTCTCCTAGGTAAATAGCTTTGGAGATATGCGAATGAGAGTGAGGCTTTCTGGTATAAAGTTATCAAATCTAAGTATGGAGATCAGGATAGTGGGTGGTGAACAAAGAAGGTCTTGGGTTCCCATGGTGTGAGCTTATGGAAGCACATTCGTCAAGGTTGGGATTTTTTTGCCAAAGGCATCCGTTTTGAGGTGGGGGTGGGTTCGAAAGTTCCTTTTTGGCATGATATTTGGTGTGGGGATTCCACTTTGAAGCATGCTTTCCCGTCCTTGTTCAACATCGCCAGACATAAAGAAGCTTGGGTGAAGGATAACTTCATGTGGAGGAGTGGGGTAGTCGAGTGGAATGTCATTTTTGTGCGGCCCGTACAGGACTGGGAGATGGATTTTGATTTCTGCTTTCTTAGACCGGTTGTACTCTTGCAAGATATCCACAAGTTCTGTGGATCATATTCGATGGTCATCGTCTAAGAAAGGCAAGTTCGAGGTTAAGTCACTTTTCAAGGCCTTGTCTAATTTAGATCATGAGGTGTTTCCTTGGAAGAGCATTTGGCGTACTAAGGTGCCTATGCGAGTGGCTTTTTTCGGGTGGACCGCGGCCTTAGGCAAAATTTTGACTCACGACACCCTGCGGAAGAGGAACCCAGTGATAGTGGAGTGGTGTTGTATGTGTAAGAAGAATGGAGAGTCAGTCAATCATCTTTTTCTCCATTGCGAGACCGCGAGCATTCTTTGGCATACTATTTTTGATCGATTTGGGTTGCATTGGGTCATGCCTTGCAAGGTGAGGCGCTTGTTCGATTGTTGGTGGTCGGGAGGACGTTCCCGAAGTGCAGTAGTGTGGAAGATGATCCCTCTGTGTCTCATGTGGTGTATTTGGAATGAAAGGAATGCTAGATGCTTTGAGAACTCCACTAGGACCATAGAGGAATTGACCCATTTCTTCTTCTTTACTTTGTATTCCTGGACAGCCGCTTGGCTTGCTCCTATAGGGATTAGTTTCTCTGATTTCCTTTTTCATTTTTCTCCCTCTTAGGCGCTCTCTTTTATACTTCCTGTGTATGTGGGTTGTGCCCCTCTGCGCTTTTTATATCATTATTACTTATCAAAAAATAAAAACTATGCTTCTAGCTTGACGTATCAAGCAAAAATTCAACAAAAATCAAAGCTAATTTAGGTTTCTAACTTTGAAAAAGAAGTTGGCTTTGCCAAAATTTCAAAAGTCTTCACTTCTCAATTTAGCTCATAGTTTAACCTATTTTCAAAAATTAAGATCAAGCTTAGGAAGTGAATTTTTGAGAAGCTTTAGAAGAAAGTGATAAGAATCTGAACCACTTCTTCAGCATTCAATAGGGACCATAATGCCCTCCAGCAAAGTGTAACACACTGTAAAGGCCATTACAGACTACAACATAAATGAGTAGGCATAATGTTGGTGATCTTAAATGAGCTGGCCTCAAAAGTTATTGATACACAACACACTTAATAAAAAGCAAACAAGAAGATGAGTTACCCCTGTTTACGAAATTAATATTATAGTCATGGAGTACACAAAACTTCATCCTCTACCAACAAACACTTCATCAGTTGTGTTCATATTATATGTGCTGTGATTGCTGATTGACTATATGAGGTAGATTTTGACATACAAATGATATAGTGATTAGAATCCTGAACTTACAGGGATATGCATTGTTGGAGCACCACCAAAGTAGGAAGAGAAAAGCTCCGCATTGAGGGTTGCACTCATCAAAATTAACCTCAACTCTGGTCTACGAGGAAGGAGATCTTTGAGGACAATAAGAAGAAAATCTGACATAAAAGCAAACAACGGTAAACTTCATATTTGATATACTGATGAACAAAACATAATCAATTCCTATGTTACCTTCATTCATTCCACGTTCGTGTATCTCATCAACAATAACGTGAGTTACCCCTTTCAAATTTCTATCCAAAAGTAATCTCCTCAACAATATACCAGTGGTGCAAAAAAGAAGGCGAGTGTCCCTTCCTTTCACTCCCTCAAGCCGAACTTTGTAACCAACCTTTCAGAAGAAGAAAGATTTAATTGGGAAGGCATTAAATGTCCATCTGCTAATAAAAATTATTGACAAGCTTAAAAAATTCTTGAAGCAAGTCATAAGATCAGCCACAAAACTTACAGATTCTCCCAGTTTCTCCCCTCGTTCTGCAGCAACTCTTTCAGAAACAGACATCGCAGATATTCGTCTAGGCTGAGTACATATAATACTACAGACAGCTCCACGAACAGCTTCAATTTCAGATTCCAAGATGTATTGAGGAAGTTGTGTAGTTTTACCACAGCCAGTTTCACCTGAGACAACAATGACCTGCAAAATTATATGTATTATTAATCACCTTAATCATTTGTTTAGTCCCATGCATGTATAACAGCCAATGTATCTACACAGAAACCATGTAATAAACTGATGGTACAGAAAATTGTATCCCTATCTATCCATACAAGGCAGTACAGATGGACTGATCAAAACAGGCTGCTGTGTCAAAGCAATTACAAAGTGCATGCTATAAAAGAAAACCATCCAAGATATCCCAAATTGACCGAAGAAAACATTCTAAATAGCAACAGCAACCTCACAAAGAAGAAAAAGATGGTCCACAGACTCCCCATTCTTTTTACACATGCAACACCTATCGACCACAATGACGTGCCACTTTCTGAGATTATCCATGGTAAGGATCTTTCCTAGGACCACCGAATTTTAGTTAGAGAAAAGGACTGTGTGGCTAGTGCAGAGCCCCACTTCCTTTTGTCAACTATGCCCACAGGCTGGAGCAAGAAAGGTGGCGGAACGGGACTCACAGGATTGATGGATAAGTCACAAGTTGTTTTGGTTTGGGAGTGGAGGCCAAGGGCAAGTAGTCACAAACTAAACAGGTAGGGGGAGATCCAGTGGAGTTTTGGACAGGACCCATTTGGATTGGATTTAATGCCAATTAGTCCATGTGATGGGAGGTGTGTAATTAATAATTCGGTGCCTACCATGCCTGGATTTCTTGCCAATTTTTTGCCTGTGTTTTTCTTTTTTTGGATTTTGGATCTCCCGGAATTTAATTATGAGCTGGAGCAAGAACCAGCTAAGTTGGAGAGGAGGAAGGCTGGACCGAGGCTGAAGTTGGTGCGCAAAGGCATGGGGCTGAGGTATATGGAGGAAACCTCAGAGAGTCTTTGCAAGAAATGCCACTAAAGGCACATGGGATTTGGTTGGGTAGCACTTTTGGTTTCAATGGATTTCCCTTAGTTTAAGGACACCAAGGAAGTCTGTTGCAGGAGACTTTTTAGGAATTTTCCCTACATTTAGGAAATTGAATAAGATTTAGGAAGTCTGTTGCTAGTGCTCTTAGACAGATACATCATTTTTCAAGTAGCCAAACGACACTCTATCTTCTCAATAACATCATCCCAAATATGCTTGGCCTTATAGGAGGGCCCCAATGATAGACCAAGTTACTTCAAAGGCAGAGAAGAATCTTAGAGGAGTTCAAAGAGAGGCTTCCTCCCCGTTGAAAAGATCCACGTCCCCACAAAGTGGCGGGTTGTACACAAGCTGCCTATTCCTTCCACCAAGTGGCGGGTTGTACACAAGCTGCCTATTCCTTCCACCACAACCCAAATCCATCCCTGCCAAGGCAGATAGAGTTGGTACTTTCCCAATATCCCTAGTAACTTTAGCCTCCCCATGACACTTGCAAAGAAAGTAAGGACAGAGGGAACAAAGATCAATGAAGGAGGTATACTCCCCTTATTGACAGCAAGAGTTCACCTAGCCTTAAGATGTCTAGGAAGGCAACCCCCAACAAGCCCCGAGGCAAAAGCACCAATATCTAGATTGTCTATCCAATACCAAGACTGAGGTCCAGCATACAACCACCCAAAGGCCCTAAGCTGATATCAGGACTAACCACAGCACCATCAAATGCCTCCATGCCATAAGGGTCGTAACACCTCCACACCACCTTCGACCTATCACCATCGGCAACATCTAAATGACTCTGAGCACCTCCAGCAGGCTCTGCAATGCCTCCATACCAAAGGGACCGCAACACCTCCACACCGCCTTCGGACCATCACCGTCGACAACATCTGAAATGATTTTGAGAGAACCTCGAAGACTCTACAACACCTCTGATAGTTTCTGCAAAGCTTGCCTTACTCCCCTCCACATGAAACAGCAACTACAGAACAACACCAAAAGGATCCGGCACTTAACCCAACTCGGGAACCCCAATCTGAAAGGCTCAGCACCCTGCCTTTTTTTCCATTTCAACAAGTGTGACTAGAGCTTTAGAGGGAACTTAGCCCGAGCTCCTCCCAAGCCCATTAGGGCCTTACCTTTTTAATCTCAAGTTGCATGAAACACAAGTGGACATTTTGGCAGTCTTGGGCTTAGTTGGGTCAGCACTGGGTTTCGAAGACCCAGCTTTGGGTTGGGACCCATTACCCACAAAGGCAACTTTAAGAACCTGATCTAGCCAAGTTAAGCACCGAGACACATCCATATTAATACGCTTCAACGTCTCTCTAGGGGTGAAAGAATCAAGACTTTCACCAAAATTTTCTTCCAATCTCGGGCAGATTCCACCAGCGTAAAAGCTAGGATTTCCTCCATACCCTACAACACCTAAAAACGGCAGCCGACCAGTCGTTGTCTGTCCCAACCGGGCAACCAAATTGGCCTTCCCAGAATTGCCCGTCGATAAGGAAGAGACTATTGGAGACTTCAAGACCTCTACATACAGCCTTTTCCCCCCTACATCAGGGGTGTCGACGTCAACAAATGCTTTCTCTTATGCGTCTCCGCCGTGAAAGTCCTCCACCCTTCGCCATTTCTCCCTTTCAACACAAGGATGTGACCCCTCCATCTGCCTCCTCTGTGCTTCTCCACGAGCAAGAAATGCCCATGCTTGCTCGAGCAGCATTAGGCGAGGACAACAGGAGAGCAAGCTCTGGAGCATCTACAGAACACCAACGTTCCTATCCCTCGCAGCAATTCCTCTACAGTGGCTAGCAACCAATGGCTGTCAGCCTTACCCAAGAACATGTATGGAATACAATCCCTGCAACTTTCACGAATCCCTCACCACCATCTCAAACATTTTGGATTCAATTGAACAACACCTTAGCAACACCATAATACTAATCCATTCTCAAACACATAACACCTAATGCAGCGTGAAGAAAAACAAAACTCTAACAATAACAGACAGTGGACGAGCCTACATGCGCCGCCAAGTTGCAGAGAATTCTCTTCTCATTTTGTACTTGCTCCTATTAATTTTATTGCCACCCTAAATCATTATGGCAATTCATATGGCAATAAATTATATTTTTGGAATAAATGTAGCAAAGTCATAAAACAACAATGGTATAGATGTTTTAGTCTCAATGAAATTATTTAGGGGTTAGATAACCAAAATGCCAAAACGTACATCTCCACTTCTGCACAAATTACACACATCCGCAGACCCATTGCATTGTATTAGACATCAAGGAATACCAACAATAAAAATCATGATAGTAGAAATGAAATCCTCTTCAACGTGGTATTCTTACATTCATAATGACCATATCAAGTGTGAAAACAATCTTCTATCACCAACTAGTAACCCCAGAAATACCAGAATCAGCAATATAACAGAAAAGGAAAAATGTCACAGCTAAAGGAATATACGATAACTTGTGATTGAGATTTTAGAAATTAATTATTAAAAAAAGAAGGTAATAGATTAATTGTTGGGTATAAAGTAATGCATCAGATGCGTCCTTTGGTTTAAGAAAAAAAAAATCACCAGCTTCATTGAGGAAGGCACACGCACACACAGAGGCATACCTTGATGCAGTAATATATCACTGATAAGTATACTTGCAACAGCACATACACAATCATCTTATTCCAATAAAACTAATCCTTTGATGTAGAAATAAATAAATGTCTGTAGCAGGTTAGGAACACAAACAAAAAGGATTCCAACATATAACAACCCCTAAAATGCATATGAGATAGCCTAACTAATTTCTTCTTGAAGGCAAACTCATACTTGTAAAGGAATATAGGTAAGACAGTCAACCATGATCTACAATAGTGACCATGAATCATACTTCACCTGATTTTCAGAAATGGCTTTTAATAATGCATCTCTCGCTTTGAATGCAGGGAGACTTCTACGAAATTCAAGCATCTTTTGACCTTCAGGAGATTCCTATAGAAGAATAGATATTAACAAAACACTTGCAGTTATTTACAGGTGAAAAAAAGGGGGAAATACAATGAAAACGAGTGAAAGCCTCATTAATATTACTTCAAAAAGTGAAATACAATGAAAACGAGCATACACCAATCATTTGATTACTCCTTATACAAACCAATTATTGCAAGAGAAAAACTTATTAACATGAAACATAATAGCAAACAAATATAATGTATTAATAAAGTAAACATGCATAAGTGAGCACCATATGTCTTATATTCAAGGGTATGAGAACGTGCTAATAGTTTACCAAAAGAAGATAACAGGAACAAAGCAAAAGAACAATTCCTTTTTTCTTTTTTGACAATAATATTAAAGTTTTATCAGAAAAGTTCGAGACCTAATGCGCACAGGAAGTGCACAGAAGCTTCCCCTAAAGTTTACAGAAGAAGTGATAGAAACATTGTCAACTCATACAAAGATTGCAAGAGTAAGGATTTAAGCTCAAGGATAGGCATCCAAACAACATTATAAGTGTCTTAAACCTAATCTTGCACCACTAATATGCATAAAACCACAAAACTTGTCAATAGTAAACCTCACAAGTAACCACTTCTAAACCTTTTCACGTCAAAAGAGAGGCATTTCACCTAATATGGTGCTATGCAAACTATTCACTGCACGGACAGGTCAGATATAAAAAAATAAAAAATGAACAAAAGGAGAATCAGAAATTCTTTACTCATGCTCCTTGGAGAATTTGTTTGTCAAGAATTTAAAATATTTGGATCATGTCAACACATCATATTATTCTACGAAAAATATACAAAATATTTCTTAAAAATAAAAAATAAAAAATTTCCAAAATGAAAATAAACCAGGGTAAACCTAAGTTTTAATTGAGAAAGAGCCACATCTCTAATAAAAAAAAAAAATCCAAAACAAAGCAAATGCGCACGCCAGTCTTTAAGAAAGTATTGAGAGAGAGAGAGAGGTAGGATAACTACATCATGAACAAAGTGCTACAGTAAAAAAGGGCTGTAGGATAACGACAGCAAGAAGAAAGTAATCCAGATGTTAGTCTGCAAACCTGCCAATCCTGTTGCTTATTTCGCAATTGCAAACTTCTCTGTCGGAGGATTTTCTCCATGGCAACACTATTCTGTTTCAAGGGCTCCTGCTGCTCGTAAAGCCCCTCATCAGTAACAACACTTCCAGCACTGCTTGATCTTGAAAAGGAATTATCTGAGAAACTTCCAGTGCGCATAGATTTTTGAGAAAGATAAGCCTTGAGATGAGCATCTACTTCTCTTTGCAATCCTAAAGGTAAAATCACCTGTTTGTAGCCAAAAAGTAAGTAAATCACATAGGCTTCACTACGATGCAAAATTTAGTACCTTCAAGAAATTTGCACAAACTTCCTAGGGTTAAAAACAAGAATTGCCCATCTCATCCATTTTAATTAAGTGAAATTCAGGCAAGCTTTTCACAAAAATGCTCAAAGAGAAGCAAGTCATCCCTTCTCCATAAACATAAAGTAAACGACATTGAACAGTTAAGGAATAAGAGTGAGGATGCAAGACAATACCTCTCTCTGTGGACGCCTATCATCCAGGTCAGGTCTATAATTTGGCAGAGGAACTTTACTAAAGACGACAACTTTTGCATATTGATGGCTGCCAAAACAAATTATACTTAAAAGACAGAAGAGATATAATTATAGGTTGCAAGATTTCTATATATACTTAATCAGATACCTATGTAAACCCATTCTGGTTGCCAGCACTGAGAGTTGCTCAAAATCACGCCTATCTTTTCTCTCCCTTGACGCCACTTCTTGCTCGTCTTTGTTGCGAAGCAGCATTGTTAACTTCCATCTCCACCCATCAATGTTATCAAGGGTCGAAGCACACTGCTAATAAAGTGAATAGAGACAAGAAACCTATCAGTCAAGAGAGACATTTTTCACACAAAAACATATAAATAGCATGCATTAACAAGTAGAATGATGAAAAATATGACACAACATCACCAATGCTTAACTACATTCCCAAATAACAACCTGTCTGAGCAACAAAATATCATAACTAAGCTATAAAATTTGCAACATTCACAACAACTGATCCAAACATCATAGACCATGTGCAACACCCCACCCCATTGACACATAATATTTTCTGCTTTTGGCTCCCCCAACCAGACTTCCCAAGAGGACACCCATCCTGGTACTACTCTCACAGAAGCACGCTTAACTCCGAAGTTCTGATGGGTTCATGACCATCACGGCTTTAACAACGTGTGATGTGCTTATATGTATACTCGCACAATTTATGACAACAACGCATTTTAAAACCGTAATGGTCATGATCCCGTCAGAACTCTGCAGTTAAGCAAGCTTATGCAAGAGTAGTATCAGGATAGGTGACCTCCTAGGAAGTCTGGTTCGGGAGAGCTAAAAGTGGACAATATTGAGTGTCAATGGGGTGGAGTGTTACACCATGTATATCACATGGGCACTTGATATGCGTGTGGTAAGCACATAGATCAAAGAGTAAGAGCTACAAGAGCTGGAACAGGAATCCCTGAGTGTCCTTATAAAGCATCCCAAGGTTCAAAAACATCTTTTTAGCCTTTAAATATATGTTCAAATGAAAGAGCAAAAATCATGACCATGTCTGGAATCAATCAGTTTTGCCTTGGGCTCAGTTTCATGTATCAAGTGTGTTAATACAAAACAGAAGAACATGATAACCAACAAAAATAAAAAATAGGGGCACATACTGTTACAACGTGCTTTAGGGGTCAAGGTCTCAGTCTCCTTACCCAAAAAATTTGAAAAGGATTATTTTATTTTTTCACTCTCAAGAAATCTTAAATATGGAACCCAAAGCTCACATGCAAACAAGACATGGTTTCTCTAATAAATTATCCAATAAATTGGATGAGATACCCTGAAGCAACTTTTTTTTTATAATTAATCGAAATATCATTAAAAACGTAAGGCGCCTCTATATGCACAGGAAGTATACAAGAGAAACCATCTAGGTAGTAGGGGCAAAAAAGAACAAGAAAATCATAATAACTAATCACTAAAGGAGAAACATAAGCAGCTATTCAAAAATACAAAGTTGTTGAAAAACAATTTTTCAACTCCTCCAAAGTCCTCTTGCGGTCCTCAAAATACCTATCATTGCTTTCTCTCAAAAAACACCACAAAAGGCAAAGGCACCATCTTCCAAACAGCAGTACTCCGAGAGTTGCCAGCGGTCCACCAACAAGCAAACAAATCAACTACTCGTTTAGGCATAACCCAAGACAACCCGAATCATTTGAATAAAATATTGCAAATGGCACAAGCAACCTCACAATGAAGAAAAAGGTGGTCCACAGACTTCCCATTCTTTTTGTACATAACACACCAATCAACCACAATGACATGCCGCTTCCAGAGATTGTCTATGGTAAGGATCTTCCCTAGGTCCGCCGAACACAAAAAAAAAGGATACCCTCAATGGAACCTTGGCCCTCCAATCCAAGCATTAATTCAATTTAGACTAAGTTTGTCCATAGCAACATAAGCAATATGGTGCTTAATGAAAAATGTTGACTATACAGTGTAAAAAAAAATCTCCCATGAGGTTATGCAATGTTTTTTTAACATATGAATTGAAAAATAGCACAAATCGTTTCTGCTACCTTGATCATATGTGTTCATCAAACAGAAGTACATGATCACATGAATATTAAGTATTAATGAACAGGAAAACTAGCATACAAATCTCATCCAGGTCCAGGAACTGATCAAGGCATTCATAGAATACAACCTTAACTCTATATCTTCAAGCAACAAGCATCCTTAAGTGTGTTAAAAAATTTAGTAATTCAAAAGGTTCTCATAAATAACTTGAAATAAGTCTATAATTCAATTGTATATATCAGAGTTTTTATCAGAGCATTTGTCACCTCAATTTTTTTATTTTCCAAAAGCCACATTTTGTAAACTTAGGTTAGGAATTGGTTTATAAAAGGAAAAATAAAAAATTAGGCCTGGGTTTTCACAAGTTTAAATCTTGCGCACAGGTTTTCAAAAAGAGGAGGGTGGCAAAGGATTTGATTTAGGGTCAGGGGAAAGAAAGAAAGATATGTATATATAGCAACCCTGCCATCCCAAAACTACGTAGTTTTGATTTCAATAAATTGTATATTAGGAAAAATTAAAAATTAAAAACGAAACGACGTCATTTTATACCTCCACTATCGGTTCCTTATCGGTTCGGTTCGGAAACCGATAAGAAAAATGTTTTACCAATTACCGAACCGAAAATCGGTATTAAAATCTTAACCGATTACCGACCGACTTCTGTCGGTTGACAGTTAATGTCGGTTCGGTCGCAGTCGATAGACAGTCGGTAATCGGTTAATCTGCCCACCCTTATGCAATTCCAATAATATCCTTTAAAATAATAAAATTACCAAAAAATAAAAACCTCTCTTCTTCTGTAGGGGTGGAGGTCGGCCTCCATACCCATACAATTGGGTTTTTTTACTTTTTCATTTTCATTATGTCTTGTCTTTTTCGTAATTTTATTATTTTAAGGGTATAATTGAAATTTCACAGGAAGCAATAGGTATGACATGTCCAATTTATTACGTGGCTGCAGGTGACTTAATGACTGGCTAATGCGGTAGAAACTCCGTCATCAATTTGGATGGAAAAGCTAATCGAAAGAGTATTTTTAAAGTGACTAAAAACTAAGAAGTGATTCTTTTTCTTTTTTTTAAACCTGAGTGATTTTTAACCATGTAAAAACCCAGGGACCAATTTTCTATTTTCCCTTTATAAAACAATAACAAGAGGAGAAAGAACCCAAGAGTTAAAAGAAAAAAGGTTTGGAGCCCTCTAATCTAATTCTAAGATTCAACCCATCAAGGTAAACAATATTGAGCCTAGAAGCCATGTGAAGAAAAATTGAAGTAGCAATCTATAGATTTTTGCATGCAAGATATTGACTAGTACTAATGTTGGAAGCCAGTAATATAATTGCTTATCGATAACAAGTTCTGCAACAATATCAACACAATGCAAAATTGAACTCAATATACTTTGCATCAACAAAATATGCTCATCTGGTGGCCAAAAGACCAAAGGAAAATTGTAAAAAGAAAAATAAAAAGCAAAAATGAAATCAAATTTATCCGATAAAGTTTTTCCAGAAGTTAGGGGCCGAAAGGAACCACAAATATAATGGTTCCAGCAACAAAGAAAAGCTTTGTGCAATCATTTAGCTCAATTTTATTTTCTTAGTAACTAAACAGCAAAAGGTGTAGGATTTCTTTTCTTCTTTTTCGTGGATGATCAAAGTAGTAAGGTTTCACATTTCCTTCCCTCGACTTTCTCAGCTACTCAGCAAAGGGTTACTGAGAGCTTATGGTTTGGGCTATCCAACATAAATCACACTTTTTGTCGATCACCCACAATCCAAACCTCACTCTAACAAACTCCAAAACCAACATCACTGTAACAGGTATATTAGATAAGTAAGCAACCAAAATGTGGTAAGCTAGTAGGAGCAATTCTGTTATTCTGTTATAATACAGTTTAGTTAGTTGAGAAGTTAGTTGAAGTGTTAGTTGTGGGAGGATGTATAAATAGCCTCATTTGAGATGTAATTAGGAGCTTTGTAGTCATTTGTTCATTTGTGAACTGGAGGAGGAGTCCTCGAATACTTAGGAGGTTTAGGTATCCTCAAAATAGCTAGTTCAATAGTCAATTCATTCTATCCATTTCTCTTCTCTTTCCATATTTGCCTTCATTAACAGCTGTTATAAGAACAGAACCGTTACAATCACATACACTTTCAAAAATCGAAATGGCAGTTCGGAAAACTACTTTCCTTTGTTTTTCAAAAGCTAAATTCAACTAAATTCTCTGTTCCAAAAACGAATAAACATTTCGAATGCCCAACCAAGCATTGCCAAACTCGACAAAATACCATAAACCCAATACACAAAACCCAAATTCCACAAAATGGGGGAGCCTAAAACTTACAGATTGCTGCTTAGCGGGCCCCAACTCACTATCAGACTCGTCACTCGAGACGTCCTGGTACGCGAACCGGCCATAACCCGAGCTCTGCTGGTCCCAAAGCGGCCTAGCGACCCTCCTCTGCCTCACCCTCCGGTCCACCTCGACCGCCGAGCATGTGACCCGCGGTCTCGAGTAGGGCCGCACGTGCGAGTTCCGAAGCCCCGGCGGTCGGTTCCTCGTAAAGAAAGGTAAAAGTGAAGGTCTTAGGGATTTGGGGACTCTAAAGTAGGTTGTGGCGGTGGGTCTGAGAGACATGGAAAGTAAAGGGGTTGAGGTGATTCTGATGTAGCCCTGGAAAATGGCCGAGTACGGCATGGTAGATAGGTGTTTTGTGTAATTGTGTGTATGCCTGAGAGAGAGAGAGAGAGAGGTAATAGGATCCTTGGAAATGTTGTCAGTTAAAGGGAGTTGGTTGACAAATGCTGAAATAAGGGATAGGGTTCTGTGACACTGGGGAAGTGTCACCGTTTCTTTTGGTGGCGATTGAAGAGAAGTAGCGCAGAGGTTCTACCTCGGTGGCTGGGGTTTTTCCTTCATATATAGTTTTGTGCCTTTTGTTTTTTTTTAAAAAAAATAAAAAAAAATAAAATAAAATAAAAAACTGGCTCCAAATGTCTGCGATTTATTGGCTGACATAAAAGAGTATTTAGAATGAGAAATGTTATTTCAGCATTTCTAAAAAAAAAAAAAAATTATACTTCAGATTTTATTTTATTTTATTGAGAGAAATGACGCAAATACTTTCGTTCTCACCCTCTTACTTTTACACTCTTTGACGTGACTTTTAAAATCATCATTGAATCACTATAAAATTTTGGATATAATTGTAATGTTAAAAGTTAGGTTGGGAAATGTAAGATTGAGAATAAATGTTACATTCATTTGTTTTTTAATCTCACTTTGTTTATATGAGACTGTAAATTAGCTCTGGGATCAGCTCTTATTTTTTTAAAAAAAGTAAAATAATTCAATAGCTTACCACATCAACAAAGTAAAATAAAAGTGTAGTGTAAAATCCTACTCATTCAAAAAAAAGGGGTTGATGTGTGTGTGTGTTTTTTTTTTTAACATTCGAGATATTTTTCACAGTAAAAGATAACTCTCTTAAACTTTCATTACTTTTACAATTATCCTCAGTATTCAGAAACTCTCAATTTAGTGCATCGCACTTATAATTTTGTGCAATGCCATACCTCTGTTAGGTTTTTCCAATGTCAAAATTCACAAAAAAAACCCCTTAAACTTCCACGCATTTTGAAAGTACCCCCGAAGTTCAAAAACTCTCAATTAAGAATACTGAACTTTCAATTTTTTTTAATTACCCCATTCTATTAGAATTTTACATTAAATATTGTCAAAATTCCCAAAATACCCATCTTTATTATAAAAATAAATAAAAATAAAAAATTGTAAAGATTCATGCGTTTATTTTTATTTAGTTTCTGCAAAAATAAAAAATAAAAAATATATATATATTTGCAATATTTTTTATTTTAAAAAAAAATGGGTATTTTCGAAATTTTGACTATATTTAACAAAAAATTCTAACGGAATGGAGTAATTGAAAGTTCCATACCCTTAATTGAGAGTTTTTAAACATTAGGTGATGCGAACCTCAATCGACACGCTTTGAGACCCAACAAACAATATTGGAAATTAACCCAAGAAAGCTAAAATCAGATGTTTAGATAGAAAACCCCGACCCAACGTTTATAAATGAAACGCGAACCAAAGGTATAAAAAGTAACAACC
>NC_081546.1:21479588-21481408 GCF_901000735.1 Corylus avellana
TATCCATCCGATCCCGAATCTCATTAAACATCACGTTCATGCGTTCAAATTGTTGTTGCATAGCCTGCAACAAGAAGAATGACTCCTCCCCTCCTTTTTTGCTTGATGTGTCGCCCCTGGAAGGCATAGCTTTGAAACTATAGAGAAATGTTAGAAATAATTCCTCACAACACTCCCTCACATGTTTGCACTCAAATTATGTCACTCACACTCATGTTTCACTCTTAAATTGGCTTTGTTTTCGATATTAGTCTCACACTCTCTTTCCTTTTTCCACTCGTAGCTTCCCCTTTTCAATTCTTTATTAAACTAATAAACTTGATCAAGAAATTCAACTTGTAGTATTTAAACCAATACCAATGGCAGGAAAATATTATAGAAACACCGAATCAAAGGAAGAGGACATAAGAAAGATGAAAGAAAACAATTGGACAGGAAAATATTATAGAAACAACGATTCAAAGGAAGATGACATACGAAAGAAGAAGAGAACAAATAGACAGGAAATTAGTATAGAAACAACGAATCAAAGGAAGAGCATATAAGAAAGAAGAAAGAAAACAAACAAACAATTGTTTTGTTTTTTTTTTTTTTTTTTGTTTTGAAACTTGGTGCACTATTTCAACTTGGTGCACGATGCAAAACTACAGGAAGGAATAATGAACACAAAAGAAAAAGAAAAAAAAAAAAAAAAGATAGGATGATAATGATAAACAAAAGATAAAAATGACTGTAAACCTGATTTTAGAGCCTGTGCTTTGATACCAAATGATGCGAACCTCAATCGACACGCTTTGAGACCCAACAAACAATATTGAAAATTAACCCAAGAAAGCTAAAATCAGATGTTTAGATAGAAAACCCCGACCCAACGTTTATAAATGAAACGCGAACCAAAGGTATAAAAAGTAACAACCTTCGACCCAACGTTTATAAACGAAACGCGAACCAAAGGTATAAAGTTTGAACCCCACAAGGAAGAATCCTTGATAAGTTCACAAGTTCTCTGAAGAACTAATAGAAGAAGCAAACCTCACTTTTTGTATTTTCATTCATGATTTTCATTACAATGAGTGCATGCTATTTATAAAGTATGGCTGAAAATATGACTACCTACTTGCTATGGAAAGGAAATTAAATTGGTTCCAACATTGGAAAGTAAATAAAGTAAAAAAAAGGACTAACTAATAAAAGTCTAAAATTAAGGTTGATTTGGTCTGAAATTTGCAGCTCCTCCATGCCAAAAATAGACTGAGATTGGCAATTAAATCACGCCTAAGGAAGGTCTTGAAATAGGTAAGTCAATCAACCAACTAATTGGCATGTAATTTGGCAAGTCAATCATCCAATTAATTGGTATGTAATTGGATCGTCAATTAGCCATAATCAACCATTAATCCATGCCATTGCTAAGGAAATTTTGTGCAATCTGCTCCATGAATAGCTTGGATCAAGTTTATTACGCCTTCATCTCCCTTTGGGCCAAGCTTGGAATGCCCCATTTTTGAATCAGCCCAAATCTCTTGAATCAGCCTATTAAGTGCTTCTTTGATCTTCTTGGATCTTGTTCTAGTAATAGGCCCAACTGGAACATGCAACGGATCCTTTAATGGTGCTTGTTGAATCTCATCATTAGGGATAGTGTTAAAATGTGTGGAAGTTCAAATGGGTTTTCTGAAAGTTTCCCAAAAAATAGCAAAGATTCAAGTGTGGATATTTTCGAGCCACCCCTAAACGGCTTACGTTTTTTTTTTTCTTTTTTGATTTTTTTTTCCAAAAAAAACAAGGGCATTTTAGAATTTTCACATGCTAAAAAATCA
>NC_081546.1:21489008-21502644 GCF_901000735.1 Corylus avellana
TTAGAATTTTCACATGCTAAAAAATCACGTGAGACGCACATGACCTCCAAACCGTCAAAGAGGACGGAGTCTATAAACAAAATGACCGCATTGCAAAAATTTTTTTTTTAAAAAAACCACTTCATTGGGGTACATTGTCAATTTTTAAACATTAGAGATAGAACAAAAAAAGGCGCACAACTTCGGAGAGTAAATTGTAATTTCCCTTTTTTAATAAGTGAAATCTAGAAGGTTTAAACATCCTTTTTGTGTCATGTTTAGAACTTAAAAAATTGATGAGAAATTGAGGTCGCGAATAACAAGTGATAGCATGTGATAATAGGTAGAAACTGAGGATTGAAGTTGGGACATAGTTAGAGAAAATAACAAATAGGGAAAGAGAAAATTAAACCTCTAGCCGCCCCCAAAGAAAATAGAGGATTATTCTTAAATTTTGAAATATTATTCTCAAAAGAAAAAACCCCTAACCCACAAGTGAGGCTAATATAACTTAAGCAAACTGACTTTTTGTCAAAAACAATAAAATTCTAATTATTACATAAAATTATACTGTGGAATAAGTTCCGCAAAAACGATGTAGAAATCTATTAATGAAATCATTACTAAAATGAGAAAAATTTATAAAATAGCAAAAAATAACTTAAATAGTGATTTAGAGGAGAAAACAGTGGATTTTGGCCTCGAGAATGGCTCTCATTAAGCATAGCTAGGTGCTCATTAAGCATAGCCAGGTAGCCATAACATGTGCGCTGAAAAGAACTTTTCAAATTGGGTTCATATGCGTGGTTCTAATACTTGTGACAAACATTATATTTGATTTATTGTCTAATGCGAAATATTTGCCCCAATTATACTTGATTCTACCAATTCATGTCATTCTTGTGCTAATATTTTTTGTCAAGATATTCCAGCAGCATTAGTTCAGTATCTAAAAACTCAGTGTCTATCGATTTTCCAGTATTAGTCCCAGATTTTGTAGAACTTGCCCTCAAGTTCAAGTCGTGGTTGTCAACATCAACAATACAAAGAGTCAAGTGCTTTGTGTTGAATACGCCAGAGGTCTCCAAATGACTTGGGTTATTTAGTTGGTACGCATTGTCATTGATCGTATACGAAACTTTACGATGCCTAATCTTCCTCTCTCACAATTTACTATTCTCACCAAACGCTGCCCAATCTTCCTCTCTCACAATTTGCTACTCTCACCAATAGGGAAGTGATCACGTGTGAATACAACTCAAACCAAACCTCAAAAGTTACCTTGTGGCATGTTGTCCTATATCACCTTCTTCACTTAGTCATGATCTCCTCAAAGATAATTTGCCATCTCATAAGCGTTAATACTCAAACGACCAATACGGGGAATGGGCGTTAGATCCAATTATCTCGACGGGTTTGTCCATACATTATCTAAAAAAGGCTTAGCTAAGTAGTTCTATTTTTAGACTAGTTGTAAGCAAAATATGTATGTACTAAAGTCAAGACCCATTGCTTTGTCTTATTTCCAACTAAATTCTTAAAAAAATTTCTCAAGCTTCGATCCACCACATTAGTCTAACCATCTATTTGGGAGTTGTAGGCACTACTGAAGTTAAGTTTGGTCTCTATCTTTTCCAACATATTCTTCAAAAAATGACTTATGAACTTCATATTTCAATTTGAGGCAATAGATCTCGGGATCTCATGCATACAAACAATTTCTTGAAACTAAAGGTGAGCAATTTAGGTAGCATCCATAGTTTTTCGACAAGCTACAAAATCGGTCATCTCAGATAATTAGTCTACTACCACAAGGATTAAATCCATGCTCCTCAAAAAAATAAAAAATCCATGCTCCTCTACATGTAAGGCGTAGTACCCCGAGTATTTATTAAGATCTTAGGCGACCCTTAATAGTTATAGAAAAGCTTAAAGAAGTCTAGCATAGATAAAACGAAATGTGGATAAAATAGAAAGTATGTACTTGAAGAAATATATCTAAAGATTAAGTCAAAATTGTAGGTATAAACTTACTGAACCTGCATTATTTTACAAAAGCATGAAATATATGATTTCGTTGAGCCTTATTATTTACAATGAGTATGAATGTACTTTGAAATATGGAAAAAATGCAAAATCAGTCTCTCTGGTTTACCTGATTTGCAATTAACTCCTTGTGATATCAAAATGAACTCAAAGGTCTCTAAGGTATGCCAAAAAAACAATTTAGTCCCTATAGTCAAATTTCGTTTGTTGACTTAACAGATTCTGATAGCGTGAAACGTTAGAACCAATAAAATTGTGATACTTATCCTATTTAAATCAGTGTCACATTAACAAAATATATTAAGTTAGTAGACGAAATTTGAGTGTAGGGACTAAATTATTTTTTTGGCATACCTCAATGACCTTTGAGTTCGTTTTGAAAAGGCTTCTTTGAAGAATAACCTTCTTCCACCATATGCACTTTCGATGATAGAAATCCTTGTTCTTCATTGTCTTTTTTGTTCAATTTTTCCTCAATCTGAAAGTGCTGGCCTAACTGATCAACGTTATTTCCTCCTTTTTGTGTTTCAGAGTTTTCTTTTGATCTTTCTAGGTAGAAGGAAGTTTGTTAATGATGGATGAGACAACAATTTCTTCATCCATCTTCATGTTATGCTAACTAAATTGATTCAAAATATGCAGAATTTCGTTAAACTGTTCAACAATAGGCCTAGAATCAATCATTCTATAATTCATAAATTTAAAGGCCAAGAACTTCTTACTTGTAGCATCTTCTAAAAGATACTTAGCCTCGAGTGCATCCCAGACATCTTTGGCAGTCGATTTGCTTTGGTAGGTGTCGAACAGAGAATCCACTATAGCATTGCAGGTGTGGCCCTTGCAAATGCAGTCATCCTGCTCCCACTTCATCCTTGCCCGAATCTCAACAATTGTCTCGTTGTCGTGTGCTACAGGCTTTGGAGTTGTTAGCACATAAGCCACCCTCAAACCAGCAAGGAGGAAATACATTTTCTTCTGCCACCTCTTGAAGGAAGTTCCATCAAAACGATCGAGTTTGGTGAAATCAGCGGCAAGTTCTTTCAGGGATTGTGGTGCCATTGAAGCAGAAAATCATTTCTTAATATTGTAAAAGAAATTGAGTAATACAGAAAAACAAAATTCCTCCTAAGATATGTTACAACGTCACTTTCCTTGAGAAATTATTCGCCCCCACCAAATATGGTATGCAAGAGGGTAACAACAAATATTTCTGCAAGATACAATGGAGCCCAAAAAACTTATGTATTTAATGGCGTTCTACACAAAACGAAATTAAACCCAAAATACCCTCAGATTTTTCTATTCTATTAAGAGACAAAGACTCAGATAAAATATTAAAAATATAGAGAAGAGATTTTAAATTGATTGAATAATCAGAGATAATTATCCACTCAGATAATTTCGAATTTCGAAATCAAACTGCTTATCCAACAGACACTTAATCTTGACCGTTAGATTAAATAATTATCTAATAATAATTATTAGATCTTAATTATTTAATCTTAACCGTTAGATCAAAGTTAATTTGATTTTACAATTAACTTTAATTACAGTCTAGTAAATCTAACCACTGGATCTACCTAGAAGCATCTTATGGTTTAGATCAAACGACTAGATCACGTTGACCGTTCAAAAATGAATGATCATGATTAGATCGCTCCGAGCTTCGATGCTTCGTGCCAAGTGCGCCATCAAAGCGCCCTATAGCCCATGCCAGTAGGCCACACACGCTCATGCGTGTGCTTCCGGTGCTTCGCACCGTACTAGTGTATACTAGCATACACCCAAGCTTTTTAATAGCTTAAAGTATGTTGGGCCTTATAAATGCAAACTTTACTTTCTCTCTTTCCAATGTAGGACTCTCTTCATTCAATGCTCTTTAAAACCTTTTATTATAAAAGATTCCCAAGACACAAAATAATATTTAATAACTATTAATTTTGAAAATATTTCTTCAATATGATATGCATTGCTATGTTTTAAATGAGATGGGATGGGAGAGGTTTTGGCAACACTGTCATCACTTAGAGACTATATGACTGAGCGGGATATTGCTAAAGCAATTGCGGCACTGAGAGCAGCCCGTCTATGTCAAGAGCTGAGGTTTTATAGGGTGATCTTAGAAGGTGATACTCTCCAAGTGGTTGAAGCTCTTAAGAAAGATGGGAGGATTTGGAGCTAGTATGGACATCTTATTGAGGAAACTCGAGAGGTGCTGAATTGTCTGCACAGCTGGAAGGTTAATCATGTTAGACGACATCTCAATTACGCTGCCCACCGCCTTGTGCAAGAGGCGCTCTCACTCACTGTTGAACAAGGGTCTATTGAGGAAATTTTATATTGTATTTCGGATATTATCTCTGTAGAGAGCTGTGCTTGAATTGGGTTTGCATTTTATAATAATCACTTTATTCTTCTCAAAAAAAAAAAAAAAAATTAAAAACTATCTTATCGTAAGGGTGGCAAAACAAGTTGGCAGGTCAACCCGAACACGACCTGGTTGACCCGCCACCAGATTAGCCTCTACCCGGACATGACCCGTTTAGATAAATAGGTGAAAACTTAAAACCTGGACACGACACAACAAATTACCAAGTAACCCAACATAACCCGTTTAAAATAATATTTTTTACTTTAACTTTTTTTTTTTTACTCCAAAAACTAGTTCCTTTTTCTTTCTCTCTCTCGCATCACTATCTTCTTTCACTTGTCTCTTTTCTTCTTTTTTTTTTTTTTTTTTTTTTGTAACTTCACTTTAGACCCCTAAATTACCACGTGATTTGAGAAGACCCCCAATGTTCAAAACCTCTCAATTTGGACCTCTAAACTTTCAATTGCAGTCCACTTGAATCCCTCTGTTAGATTTAGTCGTTAACTTCTAACGGCAATACCTAAAAAGACCAAAATATCCATGATTTTTTTTTAACTTTAATTTTTTTAAAAAAATTTGGAATGAAGGGTAAATTTAGAATTTTATAAAAAAGTTAGGGGTATAAACATCATTGTCTCACTTTTAACATTTAAAATCTGACAGAAGGGTTCAAATTGACTGCAATTGAAGGTTCAAGGGTCCAAATTAAGAGGTTTTGAACATTGGGGGTCTTCTCAAATCGCGTGGTAATTTAAGGGTCTAAAATGAAGTTACCCTTTTTTTGTTTTTTGTTTTTTTTTTTTTTGTGTGTCATTTCCCTTGTCTCAGGAAAAGAACCACGGAGGTTGTGGCAAAGTACAAACCTAAAAAAAGATCTATTTCTTTAAGTAGGCTGTTGACTAAGGATATGAAGTAAATTGGAGAAATCCATTCCGAGAGAGAGGGGAGAGAGAGAGAGAACTATGTTGCTAGCCTACTATCACTATGCGAGTGAGCTGAAGAGAATAGAGGGAGAGAGGCAAAGAGGTGGCACTGAAGAGGAGAAGAGAGGGATTAAGGGTTTGTTTTGTTGCAGCGTGTGTGATTACGCCTTTAGTTTTCTTTTTTATTTTTTTTAAAAAGTTGAGATAGGTCACCCGCAGGTCAAGCGGGTTGACCCGCCACCCGCGAAAATTACCAGGTCATAAATGGGTTGACCAGATTATAATCCAAATTCGTTTAGATTAAACCCAAACCCTATAACTTCGTGTCGATTTTGCGGGTCATGTCAAAATTGCCATCCATATCTTATCACTCCATATTATGCTATGTAGAGTTATATGTATATTATAAAGAAAATGCAAATGAAAATATGAGGTATACACACACCTCTCTGTTCAAGTAGTTATGTTAACTACTTTTAACATTTGGTGGCAAACTTTTTTTGTGAAAGCTCTATATGTTGATAGTTGCTACTATAAACACTAGTTATGGGTATTTTTCAAAAGGGGTCTCAAATTATAAATGGTCAGTATGTTTAAACTTAATGAAAGTTGGACTCACACATTCACATGTAAAATTGTGGTAATTTTACAAATATTTCTAAGGAAGTGGAGATGATGACCTATAAGCATGTCTTATCTTTTGTTCATGAGACTGACAAGAATCCTGAACTTTTGGCTAAGCTAACCTTTTATAGTCAAATTTTGGGTTTACGTTGTTATAAAGAAAATTCAAATATTTTTGCATCTGTGAATTTTGTTTAAAGTTGGGGTGCTATAGTAAGCATGAGAACAACTAGCATGACTTTGATACCAATGTTCGAAAATTAATGCACAACGAAATACAAAATTAGTACCTCTCATGCACTGTAGATATTATGCGTATTGCTCTAGTAAGATTAGGGGTAGGCAAAAACCCGCCCCGCCTGGATTTGGGTGTTTTTTTGCGGATATGGGTTGGATTTCTTCCAATCCATGCGGGGCGGGGCAGGTTTCGGGTATAAAATATTTTGGGGTGCGGGTACCCGATCCGCATCAGCAAATGAAAGAAAGAAAGAAAGAAAAACCCTAGTTTTTCGTCTTCTTCTCTTTCTCTAGCCGCCTCCCCCCACAGTCCCTCTCTTCTTTTTTTTTTTTTTGTCTCTTCTCTCTTCTCTCACTCTCGCCTCTCACTCTCTCCACAGTCTCGCTCTCTCCGCTGTCTCACTCTCTCTTTACTCTGTCTCGTAGACTCACTCTCTCTGTCTCCGTCTTGCACTCTTTCTGTCTCCGTCTTGCTCTGTCTATCTCCGTCTCCATCTTCGTCTCGCTCTCGCTCTCAGTCGCCGTCTCTCTCTCTCTCTCTCTCTCTCAGTGTCTCCGTCTCGCTCTCTCTTTGTCGTCGGCTCTCTCTCTCTCTTTCTTGCGGGCTCTCTCTCAGATGAAATAAAAAAAATGAAAGAAATAAAAAACAAGAAAAATAAGCCCTGCCTATAATACCCGACCCAATCCGCAGTATCCACCCCGCAAAACCCGAACCCGGGCGGATAGGGTTCATTGTGTCTGGGTAGCTGGTAGGATTTTCCAAACCCGCAGGGTGTGAGTCAAGTAGGGGAAAAGGCCAAAATCCACCCTGCCCCGACCTGCACCCACCCCTAAGTAACATGTTCCATCGGTAGAAGAATTTCTTGTGATTTAAGAGCCAAACCCATGGATTAACTTCATTGGATCCTACTTCTAGTGCATGAGAGGTACTGATTTTGTATTCCACTACGCATGAATTTTCTAACATTAGTATTAAAGCCATGTTAGGTGTTCTCATGCTGTCACACATGTTTTTCGCACACATTCTATAGTAAAAATGGTTCCAGGCATCATAGAAACGTCCTTTATTATTATTATTATGCGAAAATAGCTAGGCCATTATGTGTAGGAGTAATGCCCTTCAGCCTTATAGTACGACTTTATGGTGTGTTGTAATTGAGAAATGCTACAAGTCTTCTTTGAGTCACTCTTGTGCTTCTCCAAGAATGATGTGCCTCTTAAAATTACCATTGAGTTTGTGATTGATTAATTTTGGATTTTGATCAATAGTAATTTTAAAAGCCACCTCATTTTTTGAGTGATACAAGAAGAACTTCTAGAAATACTCGTTGTAATTGGTTGAAAGGCTTATCAAACAAAACTTCATTTATTAAGAAAGGCAATCTATTGGGCCTCATGAACTTTATATTTACTTATAAAAAAAAAATCATGTAATTGCATACAAATCAATGCTTCTTCTACCAATATTATCCCAATTAGAGAAGCATTTCAACCAATTACATCTACCAATTTGCCAAAAGAACCCAAAAGAAAAATGAAAAAAAAAAAAAAAAAATTACAAGGAAAGTACGTACTGTAAGAATTCAATATATAATTAAATGCTAATTGACAATAAAATTAGCAGCGGAATGAATAATTATATAAATACATCTAGTCATGCTTTGGTTAAGTCAATTGAAGAACAACTCTATAGCAACCAAACTAAAAACTAAACAATTATTGAGAAGTTCTTCTGACCTATGCCTACCAATGAGTGTCAATTGATGGAATACACATGCCTTATTTATAGGTAGGTCATGGGACTCTCAATTAGAGCCGTTACCTTAATTATTTCTCCCATCAAGGAATAAAAATCAAATCAATACAGCTAATTGATTCCACAAAAATAAAATCATTAATGAAATCAAATACTTGTTCTACAAGAATTAAATCAGTAATTTAATTCAGAATATTTGATTTACACAATAAGCTTTAATTGAAATAAATTATTGAATACTGTAATTTTATAATTACAATAATATATGTGACATAAGGGACATACTTTAAATGAAATTTCTTACATTCTCCCACTTGGCCCTTATGACACATAAATTCCTTATGGTGTTCAGTTCTATGATATGGCCAATACTTTATTTATTTCAACCATTCATGAAATCCTCCCATTCACTCAAGGAATACCACACACGAATCATGGTGGAAAAGCTTTTATATGATAAGCCGTCCCTTCCATGTATCACGATGTGCAATACCTCCCTAAATGAGTACCTTATGGATAATGTACTTTATGAATGAACTTCCTATAAGTCATTCGGGTCCAACTTTAATTTTATCCCCACGGATAAGAATGATATATATGCGCACAAAAATCTTTATAACATAACCTTTATGTCTATAGACCAATTAAAGAGAAACTAAGCATAAATGAATTAATGAATCTCATATATTCCTCATGACTTTATACTTTCTTTACCGGTAAACCTTTAGTCATGGGATCCGCAATCATTAATTCAATACTTATATGCTCAATAGACACTTATTGTCACTTAATGTTCTCTTTCATAGTAATACTTTGTGTTGATATACATACTTCTACTTCTACTCAGTTTGTTCTTAGAAAATATAACTGTAGTAGAATTAACTCAGAAGATCTTTATGGGTCTAGCTATAAAATCGATAATCTTGAGACCTTTAAAAAAATGTCTCAACCATAATGCCTGTGTAATTAATTCACAGCATGTAATGACTTTTGCTTTCATAGTAGATGTAGCAACTGTAGTTTGCTTACTGCATCTTCAGTACATATATACTGAAGTTGATTATCTACTATCTACACATTTAGCAAAAATCAAACCTGAAGAAACACACCAAATGGTAAGTGTATCTTTAGGTTAAACTGTAGTTCTTGGTTCATTGCATATTCCACAATACTATATTGACCCAATAGTCCAACTGCTATTTCAATGCCAGGTCTAATGTAGACCTGTGCATACATATGGAATATTTTTTATCTGCCTTTGTTCCAATACATTTTGGGATATTATCTCCTTTAATAATAGGTGCTACTGAAGATTCATAGTTCTTTATTCTAAATCTCTCACAAAACTTTAGTGAGAGGAACTTTATGTAGCAAACCTAAATTAGTGCTTGCAAGCAAAATATTATCTATATACAGGACTAAAAGAAATGTAACTTTACTTCCACTGACCTTAAGATATATTCAATGATTAACAAGATTCTCAATAAACCCATGTGAGGTAATAACTTTGTAAAATTTTGTATACCATTGATGAGAGACATATCTTAGTCCATTAATAAATTTCCTTAATTTGCAAGCTTTCTGACTGTTATTAATAAAACCCTTAAGTTGTCTTATGTACACCTCCACCTTAAGATCCTCATTTAGGAAAATTGTTTTTCACATCCTTTTGATATAGCTCTAAACCAAAATGAGTTACTCATACCATGATAATCAATGCCTTCCTTTTGAGCAAGATCATTGGCTACAAGTCTAGCTTTATATCGTTCAACATTACCCGAAAGTATCCCTTTAGGTTTTATAAACGCATTTGCAGCCTATGGCTACAACTCCTTTTGGTAAGTCAACAAGATTACAGACTTGAATTTTAGCCAAGGATTTCATCTCCTCCTTCATGGCATTGAAAAAACAATGTGAAGTTATCTCCACCCAAAAGGATGTGAAAACAATTTTGGATCGTCCTTAGGTCCGACATAAAAATCAGACTTCTAGAAGTATACAATATAATCACTAAAGATTGTTGGTCGCCTTATTCTAGAGAATCTTCTTAATCCTATTTCATTTACTTTTGACAAAGTCTGAGTAGGGTAATTCTAAACTTATTCCTTATGAGTTGACTGTTCTGAAACCGATTGTGCTTGAAGGTAATCAATTTGATTTTTCTTAAGCACAATCAAACACCCTTCATGTGATGGGGCTTCAGTCAACTCTTATGCTTCCTCTAATTCAATCCCTTTAGAATAAGCACTCCCACTAAGTTCAACATCCTCTAGAAATTTTGAATATTAGACTCAACAATTCTAAGACTAAATGAAGAACAGTAAAGCTTAAACCCCTTGGAGTTTATTGTATAACCTATAAAATTTCGCTAGTTATCCTTGAAGCTAATTACATTAGGTGTGGATTATAAATCCTCACTATAGCAAGACAACCCCATATGTGTAAACAATTTGAATTTGGTTCCATTCATTCCTTAATTTAGGTGCCTTATGGACAACCCTGAATGGAATCAAGTTAAATGTATACATAGCGGTTTTCAAGGCTTCACTTCATTAGGAGAATAAAATATTAGTATTACCTTTCACGTCCCCTTTTCATGTACCTACCATAATACTATCAGATCTTACGATCTTGATTTTCTTTTGTTTTGTTTCTCTACTTCTACCTTATAGGTATTGAAAGCATTTAATACCCCAACCTTATGATTTAGAAGATAGAGATACATAAACCTTATATGGTTATTACCGAAAGAGATATGATATCTCTAACCATTTAGGCAAGAAGTATGGAAAATGTTACACTTGTACATGATCTCAAGAATTTCAAAAACCCTTTTGTTGGCATATTTAGTGGTATAGTTTGTCTGCTTTTCCTTAATGCAATCCACATAAATACCAAAGGTAGTAAATTTCAAGAGTCATAAAAACTCTATCATTTATCGACCTTTTATTCTATATAAAGATATATTCCAATCTCTAATGCTATAACATAGAGGATTTTCTCACTCATATGACTCTGCTTTATGTCAACATTTATATGCAGGGATTAATTTTTCAAAAATTGGGATCTAGATCAATTTTAAATAGACCATTAATTTAATATTCCACCCAAAAATTGTAATAATGTTCAAACTTGATTTTAACAAACTAAAATAGAAATTAAATTTCTAAAAGAGTTGTGGAATATATAAAAAAAACATTATTAAGGTCAAAATAATATAACTGAATTTTTTAAAATTAATCTATAGATCCCAACAACCTCCAATTGTAAACAAATATTATTTAGAAAACCCTGCATTATGTTGACAACGTGGACCGCTAAACCAAATTCAATCAACACAGTATTTAGGAGAGTCAATCAAAGAGATTCACGATACAGTAAATGTATGAGATTACCTTTATTTCAAGTCATTTATGATACTTTATGCAATCATTCTTTATATGCCTATAATTTTCCTTAGTGTAAGAGAAACAAGTATCTTAATTGCCATAACACTTTGTTGGCACTTTGTTCTCATTCATTAAGTATTGGACATGATTGCCTATAAAGGTCTTTCCCTTAACATGAGTAACTTCTGGATTCTCATGTCTTAGTCTCTCATCTTCTTGAACACACATGATCAGAAATTACTTTATTGACCAATTATCCTTATGTGTGCCACAAGATATTTTGAAAAAATACCATATTTAGATGAGAGAAAATAAAATTGACCAAAATGACTCAAAATCTCAACCTTTAGGGACTTGATAATGAGCTGTTATGTCCTTCATTTCCATAATGCGCTCAGACACATTTTGAAACTGTAAAGGTTTTACTTTAAAGCTTTTTCTATTAGGGTGCAAGCCAAAGTCTTATTGGAACTCACTAAATGTTCCTTAGTGACCTTTCTTTGGCCCTAAAACATTAAGGAATAAAACCCTAATGCTTTCCTTAATATGAGATTTCATGAACGTTGAAACTTAAGCGATTTAAGTCACTACAATCGTTCATGTTTAATAATCTCATGTGGCGTACTTGATTCCGTGGGAGAAGGTGATTTGTCCACACGAAACGCCAATTCAGTCTCCAAACACCCCAAAGTGAAAAACACATTTTTCTTTTCAATTAGGAAAAATTACCACTAGGAATTATTAGAACATAAAATACTAATAATTAAAGCAGTAGGAATACATCCAGTAACCAAGAAAAATTATATACTTTAATGCTATGAAATAACCTTATTTAAATTAACCAATGTTAATTTAATAGTAAATTTCAACCTACCTATGGGCAAATGTGCATTACGCATGAAATTTACTCTTTATTAATAAGACTAATAAATTTAGCATTAATAAATAAAATTTTCCGTACCTGTAGGCCTAAGAGAAATTTTATTTTCAATGTTAAATTTACTATCTTATTATAATTAAGTCATAAAAATAAAAACGTCCATGTGGGGATTGGCAAATTAAATTTATGAATTAATTACAACACGATGTTAATTTTCTTTATGAAGTTTATATATATAATCTTGATGCAATTATCATTATAAAATTACGATGCTGTGGATCTCCCAAAAATTATTATGACAATTACGACTTCATTAACATCGAATTTATTTAAATTAACCAATGCTAATTTAATAGTAAATTTCAACTTACCTGTGGGCAAAGGTTGCATCATGCATGAAATTTACTCTTTATTAATAGGACTAATAAATTTAACATTAATAAATAAAATTCTCCGTACATGTGGGCCTAAGAGAAATTTTATTTTTAAAGTTAAATTTATTATCTTATTCTATTTAAGTCATAAAAATAATAACGTCCATGTGGGGATTAGTAATTAAATTTATGAATTAATTACAACAGGATGTTAATTTTCTTTATGAAGTTCACATATATGATTTTGATGCAATTATCATTATAAAATCGAGATGCTGTGGCTCTCTCAAAATTATTATGATAATCACGACTTCATTAACATCCAATAACTGTATAGATGCCAAAACTAAAGTTCCCAAGAATAAAAGACAAAACCAACATGTCAGTAGGTAAACAATATTTTTTCAAAGTACAACCGGATAGTGTCCCAGGTAAGTGAGGGGGCGCACAACGGCACACTTAAGTCCCAAGACTTGCCTTGCCAGAGCTTTCCGATTGCAATTTTGGATAGTACCATAAACATTCACCAACACATGAGGCTTAGTTAATTATTCTCAGGTCCAGGCATCAAGCAATTTATATTTAAATAATTAAAAGAATAAATATATCATTAAGTTCATGTATTAAAGAAACAATAATTTAATATTGAACGCTTTAAATCATAACAGAAATAAAAATGTAACAATAGCACATGATAATCTACATAGCCTAATAGCCTTGAAAGGAGCCTTAGGCCTTTTATACCTTAAGAACCCAACTTCTAAACCCCATGAGCCCAAATCATCTTTCTTCCTTTTTCTTTTTTTTCCTTTTTTTTTTATTTTTTATTTTTATAATCCGAATGGGCTATTATATTGGGTCTTTCTTTATCGGGTTGGGCCACTTTATTGGGTTACGGGTCAGCCTACTTAATGACCTTTTTTTTTTTTTTTTTGAATTATTGGATCGGGCTTGGGTTAAAATAAACCCATACCCAATAGCCCAAAACACTAGACCCGGTTCCATATGGGTTTGAAAAAACCCTACCCGGATCATCATGTTCCCCAACCCGAAAAAT